>NC_092289.1:17083277-17095777 GCF_036320965.1 Panulirus ornatus | reverse complement strand
GGCACTCTCTCTCTCCCTGTGTGTGTGTGTGGAAGTGGGAGAGGTGGTAAAGAAAGAGGGACACACACACACACACACACACAATAGTATAAACGTCCCTCCCTCCTCCTCCCCCAACACACACATGTGTGTTACACTGTCGGCCAATAACCTTCCACCCTTACAGCCCCCCCTCTTCCCCCCAAAACCCCCCATCCTGAATCCCCCCTCCTTCCCTCCCTTCACAACACAACGAATCACTCATTTTTCTAAAGCCCTTTTTTTTTTTCAGTTAAAATTATTCAGTAAATGCTGCTCGACACAAGACTCGTAATAAACAGATTCGTTCCAGGTTTGCGAAGGACGTCGACAACAGAAAACGGTAAGGACGGTGCCTCTTCTATTTTTTTGGATAAGCTTTTCATAAAAAACATACAGGGAAATAGAGAGAATACAGGCGTTTAATGTGCAGCAGAAGGGCTATCTCCACAGCTGAGCCAAAAATGATGGTAGAATGAAATGAAAAAAAAAAACCAGAACCAACAGTCTGTTGCCAGAAAAACGGCACGGATGAAAATTACCGAAAACAAAAGCAAAACATAATAAATGACAGACACCAATACGTAAACGGAACGATAACCACCATGGTGAAATCAATACGTAAACCTACGCACAAAGTCTCAGAAAATGAGTAAATGTACGTCAAGAATGAAACGTCAGGAACTGGCTTATACATGGCTGGAAATGGCGAAAGAAACCCCCGAGAAGAGTTCTACAGTTCCGTCAGAGAGAGAGAGAGAGAGAGAGAGAGAGAGAGAGAGAGAGAGAGAGAGAGAGAGAGAGAGAGAGAACGTTCGAAAGAGGACACTGACCAGAATTATATGGAGGGATAGTAAACAAAACGGCAGTTCCAAATCAATCCCATCCAAGAACAGACTAAATATGACATAGAGGGGCGGGGCGCGGCTCCCCTAACTGCTCTTTTCAATGTCTCCTTTTCCCACAAGGAAAGATCCAGAGGACTGGAGATCTGCCAATGGAACACAGGGACTCAGGGAGGAGAGATAAGTAACAGGTCCCAATCAATATACGTGATGAAACTCCAGTGGTCGAAGTTCCATGTTTAAACTTTCAGAAGGAAGTATACACATACATATAAAGTCCATCATCAAAGATCAACTGGAAAAGTGAAGTTTAGATGGTACAAACAGGGCCATACTTCGATGGTCAGAAAATGGGTTGACTGGCCGTACAAGAGTAATAATAAGCAACAGTCGAGCGTCCAAATGGTTTCAGTGCACCAAGTGGTGTGTCGCAGGGCTCAATCTTGGGACCAGTTCTCTTTCTCATATATATTAATGACACTGATAATGGAGGGAGGGAGGGAGTGAGGGAGGGAGTGAGGGAGGAGGAGATTAATGACACTGATGAGGGAGGGAGGGATGGAGAGAGGGAGTGAGGGAGGAGATTAATGACACTGATGAGGGAGGGAGGGAGGGAGTGAGGGAGTGATGGAGGAGGAGATTAATGACACTGATGAGGGAGGGAGGGATGGAAGGAGGGAGTGAGGGAGGAGGAGATTAATGACACTGATGAGGGAGGGAGGGAGTGATGGAGGAGGAGGAGGAGGTTGTTCTTCGTCGTACGATGGCGGAGTTCACAGACGAGTTATCACGCTCAGTAATAATGTGCCAGCAAAACTTGAACGTCTACGTCCGCCCCCCCCCCCCCCCAAAAAAAAGGCGGACACGGGGGGGGGGCGCAAAGACTGATGGTCTGGCTTCACAGCGACCTAAAATGAATAGCAATACCTCGGTGAGCGTGGCCCGAGTTCGACGCACTGGTGACAGAAACGAGAAGAGCAAGAAGCTACGGTGTGAATTCTTCTGGGCTCAAAAAGGGGTATCTATTGGGCTCAAAAAGGGGTATCTATTGGGCTCAAAAAGGGGTATCTATTGGGCTCAAAAAGGGGTATCTTAGGTAAAAGAAAAAAAGGCTTGAGAGAGGGTGTCATAATAATCTGAAATGATCCAAAGCCATGTAAAAGCTGTAGCCAACCAGGAGCATTACGAAATCGTGAGCGAAACTTTTTTAGGAATTAGAAGTACGGCATTGAAAGCCAGGAGCATTACGGAATCGTGAGCGAAATTTTAGGATTCGGAGGTGCGACATTCGAATGAAAAAAATCTAGGCTAAACTCCTCACACGTCGCTGGGGCGTCTTGACGTAGGAAGGTGGGCGAGCGAGTCTGTCTTCAGTTACTGTCAAGCAGGAGGTGGCGGAGGAGGAGATGGCGTCCTGGTTGCGTTATAATCTCGCTCTAATCAACAGCTTGATCATGTACGTACGTACGTCTGATTTCAGATGTAGCCTAGGACGCTTAAGACTCGTTCGCCAACCTCCTGACTTCGAACCAGACACGACTTGACGTCGTCTCTGCTTTCCCAGTTAGCTGTCGTGATGTTCATACAGATGTGTGTGTGTATATAATATATATATATATATATATATATATATATATATATATATATATATATATATATATATATATCCCTGGGGATAGGGGAGAAAGAATACTTCCCACGTATTCCCTGCGTGTCGTAGAAGGCGACTAAAAGGGAAGGGAGCGGGGGGCTGGAAATCCTCCCCTCTCGTTTTTTAATTTTCCAAAAGAAGGAACAGTGAAGGGGGCCAGATGAGGATATATTCCCTCAGAGGCCCAGTCCTCTGTTCTTAACGCTACCTCGCTAACGCGGGAAATGACGAATAGTTTAAAAGAGAAAAAAAAGATATATATATATATATATATATATATATATATATATATATATATATATATATACGTCTTGAAGCCATTCGTTCGCTTCCCTGCTCATGTCACGTTCCCACCTCACCCCGCTGGCGCTGTGTTGCTGTCTGCCTTCCTCTGTCGTAACCTCGCCACCCGGTCCCCCAACACACCACCCACACTCCACCCCACACTCCACCCCCATCGTCACCCATCCTGTCCAAAAGCCCGGCCTCCCTCCGTCGTCATATCCTGGGTGGGGCGCCCCGCCTAACCTCCCCACCTACCTGGCAACTCCCTACCCACATGACCCACCTCCCCACAGCTAACACAGTGAACAATACCTGTCATTGTCCACGCGCCACACTCCACCACGAGGGAGGGGGATGTCATCCCTTGCCACGTGCTGACGTCATGCCTAACCACCTGCTGACATCACCACCACCACATGCCTACCACCTGCTGACATCACCACCACCACATCCCTACCACCTGCTGACATCACCACCACCACATCCCTACCACCTGCTGACATCACCACCACTACATGCCTACCACCTGCTGACATCACCACCACCACATGCCTACCACCTGCTGACATCACCACCACCACATCCCTACCACCTGCTGACATCACCACCACCAGGATATCATCCCTACCACCTGCTGACATCATCCCCTACCACCTGCTGACATCACCCCCTACCACCAGCTGACATCACCACCACCAAGATATCATCCCTACCACCTGCTGACATCATCCCCCGACCACCTGCTGACATCACCCCCGACCACCAGCTGACAACGTCAGCAAAGCTTAACGAACGATAACAAGTCATTAAGGACCTCCCCCCCCCCTAATACACTCGTGGAATATGACACGTAGATTGCGGCAGTCGGCCCAACAGTCAACCCAGCTGTTCATCCATCCATAAGGGGGGGAGGGGGGAGGAGATGGTCGACCAAATGGGGTGCCTGGCTCACTGGGGGAGAGGCACATAGCTTCCAGGAAGCGTGGGGGGGAGAGGACCTCATAATACTGGAATATAATCAAATCCCTGAAACGTAAAACGATCCAAATACCGAAGAAAATGGAGGAAGAGGAGGAGGAGGAGGAGGAGGAGGAGGAGGAGGAGGAGGAGGAGGAGGATGAGGGTGAAGAGGAAGAGGAGGAGGGACTGAAAACGAGACAAAATACAAAAACAAACAAACAAACAAACGGGGAATGTGCACATGACATACACATCCCTACCACACACTCTCCATCTCTCTCTCTCTCTCTCTCTCTCTCTCCTTCTCTCTCTCTCTCTCTCTCTCTCTCTCTCTCTCTCTCTCTCTCTCTCTCTCCCTCTCTTCACCCTGGAACTACCATGCACTCCCGAGCACACCCACAATCCCTGGTTAACTCCCAAGCGACTCCCACCACACTCCCTCCCTCCCAAGTAACTCAACAGTTCCTGGTAACACACTCACTCCTTCGTAACTCCGTACTCGCCTAGCAACACTCCCACTCGCCTAGCAACACTCCCACTCGCCTAGCAACACTCCCACTCGCCTAGCAACACTCCCACTCGCCTAGCAACACTCCCACTCCCTAGCAACACTCCCACTCGCCTAGCAACACTCCCACTCGCCTAGCAACACTCCCACCTAACCAGCTCCACCTTTCCCTTCCACCTCCCACTGCACCCCCTTGATCCTCAATCGCCTCCCACACTCACGGGACTTTAGCTCCTCCTCCACCTCCTCCTCCTCCAACCTCCAGCACACACACCTCTCTCTCTCTCTTCCCTCCCTCCACCTCCTCCTCCTTCAACTCCCAGCACACACACCTCTCTCTCTCTCTTCCCTCCCTCCACCTCCTCCTCCTCCAACCTCCAGCACACACACCTCTCTCTCTCTCTTCCCTCCCTCCACCTCCTCCTCCTCCAACCTCCAGCACACACACCTCTCTCTCTCTTTCCCTCCCTCCTTCCCTCCTCACCTCCACCATGGGAGTCTCCATGCCTCCCACCACACCCACGTCACCTCATGCGGGGGCCATGAAACACCATCCACCCTTCTCCCAGCACCACCGAACACAGTCTCCCATAGTTCACATGCCTCCAGTGCTTTGACCTCCAACACGATGGTTCGGCTGGTCCGTCCCTCCCTGGGCACGAAGGCCACCACGACGACCCCCACAACGACCCCCTCCCCACTCCTGACAACGACCTTACGACCCTCAAGTACACGACCCTCGGGTACGACAGGGTACGAAGACCCTTGAAGGGAATGATAAGCCCGGGGTCTTTAACGTGGATCTTTAACAACAAAAATTAAATGGTTTTCGGTCGAAGGCCAGACCATCGCTATGTAAGGGTCGTGCTTCCGTGCTCCTGGGCCGTGCTTCCGTGCTCCTGGGCCGTGCTGCCTGTGCCCAAAGAGGCCGTGCTGCCGTGCCCATCCCCTCTCTTCTCCCTCCCCCAACCATGGCCCGTACCCTCGTGTCAAAAGGGGAAAGGGGGTGAGGGGGTGAAAAATTCCTCTAAGCAAAAGATATATGAGAGAGAGACAGTCTCAAGGTAAAGAGAAGAGAGAGACAGTCTTAAAGTAAAGACAAAAGAGAGAGAGAGAGAGAGAGAGAGAGAGAGAGAGAGAGAGAGAGAGAGAGAGAGAGAGAGAGAGAGAGAGAGAGAGAGAGGGAGAGTGTCTGCAGGTGAAGATGAGACACACACACGTTCGCAAAACACATGACAATATAAAGCCACCACGATCCTACCACCACCTGTGACGCTGGACCCCACACACACACACACACACACACAACACACACACACACACACACACACAACACACACACACACACACACAACACACACACACACACAACACACACACACACAACACACACACACACACACACACACACACACACACAACACACACACAACACACACACCCACACACACACACACACAACACACACACAACACACACACACAACACACACACACACACACACACAACACACACACACACACACACACACACACACACACACACACACACACACACACAACACACACACACACACACACACAACACACACAAACAACACACACACACACACACGAGGCTCTGTGTAATTATTAGCTCTATCTCGTCCTATCTAGAGTTTCTTAGTAGAAATTAGTACTATCGAACAGTAATCAGCACTAATGAATAGTAATTAGCCCTATTGGGCGGTAATTAGCATGTGAAGTAATTAGCACTAATGAAAAGTAATTAGCGCTATCTAGTAGTAATCAGCACTAATGAGAAGTAATTAGCACTAATGTGAAGTAATTAGTACTAATGAGATGTAATTAGCACTATAATAGTAATTAGGCACTAATGAGAAATAATCAGCGCTATCTAGTAGTAATTAGCATTAATGAGAAGTAATTAGCACTAATGAGAAGTAATTAGCACTATCGAGTACTAATTAGCACTAATGAGAAGTAATTAGCACGACTCCAATGGACATAAGTCGCAACCAACACTGTCTTTAACGAGAACCAAATTAATAATCATCTTTATCCTCAGTGGACACAAGGAGCATTGTGCCGTGAGTCTCCTGTGTCAACGTTAACGAACCTGGTTTATTAACGATCGTTAAGCTAAAGTGGTAATTACAGGGAGAAACAGGGCGACCGTAATTAACTTTGACACAGCCCACGAACCCCCCCCGCTTCTTATTATGACCCTAATGCCGTAGAAAAGTAACAGTTACTTCAAATCTAGGTGTACGTCCGTCACTTGTGTAATTTGCATAACTAATTTGCATAAGTATCTTATGGGTCAGGTCAAAGGTTAAGGGTTGTACGTCGCGTCGTCGTGGTCAAGGGTCGCACCGTCGGGCTCATCGGTCGTACCGTCGTGGTCTAGGGTCGTACCGTCGTGCTCAAGGGGTCGTACCGTCGTGCTCAAGGGTCGTACCGTCGTGTTCAAGGGTCGTACCGTCGTGCTCAGGTGTCGCACCGTCGTGCTTAAAGGTCGTACCGTCGTGCTCAAAGGTCGTACCGTCGTGCTCAGGTGTCGCACCGTCGTGCTTAAAGGTCGTACCGTCGTGCTTAAAGGTCGTACCGTCGTGCTCAAGGATCGCACCGTCGTGCTCAAGGTGTCGTACCGTCGTGCTCAAAGGTCGTACCATCGTCGTGCTCAAGGATCGCACCGTCGTACTCAAAAGGATCGCACCGTCGTACTCAAAAGGATCGCACCGTCGTAAACCCCATGGGTTAAGATCGAGCCTATAGTCTCAAAATCCTTAGCAATGGTATGGGCACGTCGACCATCCCTTACCCCCACGGACAGGTGGCCACACACACACACACACACACACACGTCTGGCCACGGTGGCTGGAGTGTGGCCACTCCGTCGGCGCCTCCGTCAGCCACCGAAGCTCCTCGCTCTACTGACGGGAGCTCCTGCAGGTTTAACACGAAGTAGAGGACGTGTCCACGAATCCTTCTCTCTCTGTTTTCTTCCCCCTCCCTCTCCAAAATCAACACCACCCCCCCTCTCCAAAATCAACACCCCCCTCTCCAAAATCAACACCCCCTCTCCAAAATCAACACCCCCTCTCCAAATCAAGACCCCCTCTCCAAATCAAGACCCCCTCTCCAAATCAAGACCCCCTCTCCAAATCAAGACCCCCTCTCCAAATCAACACCCCCTCTCCAAAATCAACACCCCCTCTCCAAAATCAACACCCCCTCTCCAAATCAACACCCCCCCTCCAAATCAACACCCCCCTCCAAAATCAACACTCCCCCCAAATCAACACCCCCTCTCCAAAATCAACACCCCCCTCTCCAAATCAACACCCCCCCCTCCAAAATCAACCCCCCCTCCCTAAACTGGAGGTGAATTACCATGGTGTGGTTACACACAGGATCGAAACCCCCTCTTTGTGCGAACGAAAAATCCCACACATGTTCTTCCTCTAACTTCACGATCACCAACACGTGTAGTGTAAGGAAATGAATAAGGAAAATGAATAAGGAAATGAATAGGAAAATGAATAAGGAAATGCAATAGGAAAATGAATAAGGAAATGAATAAGGAAATGAATAGGAAAATGAATAGGAAAATGAATAAAGAAATGAATAGGAAAATGAATAAGGAAAATAATAGGAAAATGAATAAGGAAGTGAATAAGAAGATGAATATGAAAATGAATGAGGGGATGAATAAGAAAATAAATAGGAAAATGAATAAGATGAATAGGAAAATGAATAAGGCTTGGGTGAGCACATAGCTAAGTACTGTGGAGGTTAGCGAGATATGATGGCAACGAGACAATGCGAAGAGAAGCAAAAAGATGGAAGACGAAGGAGGCAGAAATAGATAGATAGATAGATAAATAAATAGATAGACAGATCGAGAGTTAGATAGAGAGATATATAGATAGATACATAGAGATAGATAGATAGATAGATAGATAGATAGATAGAGAGAGAGAGAGAGAGAGAGAGAGAGAGAGAGAGAGAGAGAGAGAGAGAGAGAGAGACACGACATGAGGCCCCCCCCAAAGAGAGAGTACAACTCCCTCCTCATACAATACGTATGCCCTGGCCCGGAAAGAGAGAGAGAGAGAGAGAGATAGAGAGAGATAGAGAGAGAGAGAGAGAGAGAGAGAGAGAGAGAGAGAGAGAGAGAGAGAGAGAGAGAGAGAATAAAAGAGTATTTTTGCAAAGACATAATAATAAGACTTGGAATAAAATAAAAGTGGCTGAGAGGAGGGTGATGGAGAGACAATGATGGTGGTGGTAGTGAAGGAGATGATGGTGAAGGAGATGATGGTGGTGAGGGAGGGGCACACGAGAGAATAACGGGGCGTCAACCACACCACCACACGTCAACCACACCACACACACACACACACACACACACACACACACACACACATACACACACACACACACACAGACCTGCAAGCGATGACACTGCTTCACCCCGCAGCTGCTCCCTGGCATCCCTAATTATCAAGAACCTTAATGACACAGACACACACACACACACACACACACCACACAACAGAGAGAGAGAGAGAGAGAGAGAGAGAGAGAGAGAGAGAGAGAGAGAGAGAGAGAGAGAGAGAGAGACACGACATGAGGCCCCCCAAAGAGAGAGTACAACTCCCTCCTCATACAATACGTATGCCCTGGCCCGGAAGAGAGAGAGAGAGAGAGAGAGAGAGAGAGAGAGAGAGAGAGAGAGAGAGAGAGAGAGAGAGAGAGGAACGTGCTTGTGTTCTTGGACTGCCATAAGGCGTTTGACACTGTCTTCAAGACGAGGTTGGTAAGGGGAAAAAATTAACAATACTGGATTTCCAGGCAGAGAGGAGGAGGAGGAGGAGGAAGAAGAAGAGAAGGAGGAGGAGGAGGAGGAGGAAGAACAGGAGGAGGAGGAGGAGGAGGAGGAAGAAGAGGAGAAGGAGGAGGATGACGAGGAAGAAGAAGAAGAAGAAGAAGAAGAAGGAGACGAAAAAGAAGAAGAAGAAGAAGAAGAAGAAGAAGAGGAGGAGGAGGAGGAGGAGGAGGAGGAGCATCATCCCTCCACACCCTGTTAATCACCTTAGAGCACAGGCCTCCGGAGCTGCCTTCCTCAACAGTTTAATGAGCCACTGATGTCCCTTGCAGGGTACTCACTGGCGTGTGTGTGTGTGTGTGTGTGTGTGTGTGTGTGTGTGTGTGTGTGTGTGTGTGTGTGTGTGTGTGTGTCGGGGGTAATGAGCCCCTCCTCCTCCTCCTCCCGGGTCATGCAAATGAACTCGTCTGGAGAAACGTGGCAATCATAGCCTCGCGCGCGCGCGCGCGCGTCCGCAGGAGGCGATCAAGCAAAGGCCGTACACTTAATTCATCATTGGCGACACTAGACTTCGGGGGGCGGCGCGGGGGAAGGAGTCTTAGTGGGTGAACGGACTGGGGGGATGTCACCCATGTACACCACTTGGTACTATGGCCCTATTTGGCCGGCCCCTCTCCTCTCCCCCGTGTCTTAGTGGGTGAACGGACTGGAGGGGTCACCCATGTACACCACTTGGTACTGTGGCCCTATTTGGCCTTGGCCGGCCCCTCTCCTCTCCCCTGTGTCTTAGTGGGTGAACGGACTGGAGGGGTCACCCATGTATACGCCGGCCCCTCTCCTCTCCCCTGTGTCTTAGTGGGTGAACGGACTGTGGGGATGTCACCCATGTACACCACTTGGTACTGTGGCCCTATTTGGCCTTGGCCGGCTCCTCTCCTCTCCCCTGTGTCTTAGTGGGTGAACGGACTGGAGGGGTCACCCATGTATACGCCGGCCCCTCTCCTCTCCCCTGAGTCTTAGTGGGTGAACGGACTGTGGGGATGTCACCCATGTACACCACTTGGGACCATGGCCCTCCCGGCCGGCGCCCCTCCTCCCCTGTGTGAGTAGCGGGGTCGCCCAGGCCAAAAACCCACCTGAAGGAGGAACAGGCAATTCTGGTGTCGTCTTTACGTGAAGTCCGCCTTCAGGGAACATGGTGGTCGAGGCGTGAATGCATACTATTTTCACACCATACATCACACCCACCACCCACCCCAGCCTCTCTCCTCCTCCCTTTTCCCCTTCTTCCCCCTATCAAAAAACGAGTTGATCTTCCCCCCCATCAAAAAACCGAGTTGATTTCCCCCCCATCAAAAAACCGAGTTGCAGAAAGTCCGCTGAAAAAAAGAAAAAAAAGAAGAAAATACGAAGGAACTCTCACAGGTTAGAGAGAGAGAGAGAGAGAGAGAGAGAGAGAGAGAGAGAGAGAGAGAGAGAGAGAGAGAGAGAGAGAGAGAGCGAATGAGAGAGAGAGAGAGAGAGAGAGAGAGAGAGAGAGAGAGAGAGAGAGAGAGAGAGAGTGCGTGCGCGCGCTCGCCATCCACCGCACGTACTCTCCCCACCTCTCTCTCTCTCTCTCTCTCTCTCTCTCTCTGTATGCAAATGAGCTCGTGGCCACACACACACACACACACATACATACATACACCATCTGGATCTACACCCGTCCAGTGACAGGTCAGGATCTACCCCCCGTCCAGTGACAGGTCAGGATCTACCCCCCGTCCAGGGACAGGTCAGGATCTACCCCCGTCCAGTGACAGGTCAGGATCTACCCCCGTCCAGTGACAGGTCAGGATCTACCCCCCGTCCAGGGACAGGTCAGGATCTACCCCCGTCCAGGGACAGGTCAGGATCTACCCCCGTCCAATGACAGGTCAGGATCTACCAAGAAGAGGTCAAGGTCAGGGAGGGTTCAATTCAGGGACAGGTATTCCATTATTCACAGGCAGGTCCTCCTGCCGAAGGCCAGGTAAAACCATCCCATCCATCTCTCACAACTCACAACACCCGACAACCCCCAGTGAACTACAACACCTACAACACTCCTTCACCCCCGAGCACACACGGCAGTCTACCCTCCTCCCTCCTATACCCCACTCACTACAACCCATTACAACACAGGGGGTACCATTATCCACTCACTACAACCCATAACAACACAAGGGGGTACCATTATCCCACTCACTACAACCCATAACAACACAAGGGGGTACCATTATCCACTCACTACAACCCATAACAACACAAGGGGGTACCATTATCCACTCACTACAACCCACAACAACCCTTTCCCCACTCACTACAACCCATAACAACACAGGAGGGTACCATTTCCCACTCACTACAACCCACAACAACACACTGGGGTTAGCCCTTCCCCACTCACTACAACCCATAACAACACAAGGGGGTACCATTATCCACTCACTACAACCCACAACAACCCTTTCCCCACTCACTACAACCCACAACAACCCTTTCCCCACTCACTACAACCCATAACAACACAGGGGGTTACCCTTTCCCCACTCACTACAACCCATAACAACACAGGGGGTTTACCTCACCCCCCCTCCGCAGGATCAATAGGTACGTCCCAATCTGGCTGCCCCAACGAACATCAACAGGTGGCCACGCACCCATCTCCATAATAACACGAGCCACGCACCCATCTCCATAATAACACGAGCCACGCACCCATCTCCATAATATAACACGAGCCACGCACCCATCTCCATAATAACACTAGCCACGCACCCATCTCCATGATAACACGAGCCACGCACCCATCTCCATAATAACACGAGCCACGCACCCATCTCCATGACAACACGAGCCACGCACCCATCTCCATGACAACACGAGCCACGCACCCATCTCCATAGGCTGAGTCGAGCACAGGACGCATTAAGAAAAACCCGTCCTCAGGTGAACACAAACAAACGAACAAAAAAGAACTGTGATGAAGGTGTTCGGCTGCCTAGGAATCATACACAAGCAAGGCAGTCTGGGTCGAGAAAAGTAACCCCGTCCAAACCAACCAACTCAACCCCCATTCCCCTCCACACACACACGCACACACACACACAATCACGAACGCATCTGATGGTTCTCAGAGAAATTTTACATAGAGTCAACTGCTGCTGCTGCTGCTTCTGTTTCGCTCAAACACAACCCCCACAGACAAAACCCCCACAAAACGGCAGGGGTTTTGTGTGTCTGTAGGTGATGACAAGGTGGTGCCCTGGTCTACCCCAACCTCCCACCACCCATTCCAACCCCCCCCCCCCTCTCTCTCTCTCTCTCTCTCTCTCTCTCTCGCTCTCTCTCTCACTCCACACACGCACGTAAAAC
>NC_092289.1:17068277-17080777 GCF_036320965.1 Panulirus ornatus | reverse complement strand
AAGAAGAAGAAGAAGAAGAAGAAGAAGAAGAAGAAAGAAGAGGACGGAAGGAAGGAAGTAAGGAAGAAAGGAAGGTCGGAAGGATGTAAACACGTACTTCCCAAGGACCCTCACGGTTTGCGCTGAGGTTACCACATCAAAAACCTCCTCCTCCTCCTTCCTCCTTCTCCTTCTCCTCCTCTTCCTCCTCCTCCTTCCTCCTTCTCCTCCTCCTACCACACGGACGTGTCACCGGAGGTCAGGCCCCCCCTGATGGAATAGGTCATGACGAGGCTGAAGGCGGAGGGGCAGCTCCAGCAGCAGCGGGCTCCCTCCCCTTCCCTCCCTCCCCCAACAGGAAGGGGCAAGGGGCCTGGCCCTTGAGGTCCATACACACACACACACACACAAAGCCGCGTGGATCTCTGTGTGGCGAAGGAGGGAGGTGAACTGCAAGCCTTCCCCCCCAACCCCAAACCTACTGTCAGAGAGGGCGTCAGTGCCACATCCACACACACACACACACACACAGCATGACGAGCGATGAATGAGGAAGGGGGAAGGGAGGAACACCACATTCTACACATTCCACATTCGAAGAGAACATTCCCCCCCCCCCCCCTGCCCTTCCCTCTGCCCCCAACACGGGTTCTGGTCCAATCCCCACTTCAAGCAGCAGCACACACACACACACACACATGGCTTTCATGACCAAAATTCCCCCCTCCCTCGTAAAAGATCGAGAAAACTAGATTTAAAGATAGCTTAATCTCAACCTAAAAGGGGTAAAAAATAAGGTTTTTAAGGTCTTTCAAAAAATATATTTTGCCCATCAGGGAAGAGAGAAGAGTTACGGGCCCATCTGGGAAGAGAGAAGAGTTACCCATCAGGGAAGAGAGAAGAGTTACCCATCAGGGAAGAGAGAGGAGTTACAGGCCCATCAGGGACCATCAGGGAAGAGAGAGGAGTTACGGGTCCATCTGGGAAGAGAGAAGAGTTACGGGCCCATCAGGGACCATCAGGGAAGAGTGAGGAGTTACGGGCCCATCAAGAGAAGAGAGAAGAGTTACGAACCCATCAGGGAAGAGAGAAGAGTTACCCATCAGGGAAGAGAGAGGAGTTACGGGCCCATCAGGGAAGAGAGAGGAGTTACGGGCCCATCTGGGAAGAGAGAAGACCCCATGGTGAGAAGAAGAAAAAAGGGGGGTCCAAGTTATTCATTCTTTTGTTCCATCTCTCTCTCACACACACACATCCGTCTACTGACGCCATGTTCCCCATCCATCCCCCATCCCTTCCCCATCCCTTACACACACACACACACACACACACACACACACACACACACACACACACACACACACGCCTTCTCTCGTCCACGGCAACCTTCACTCATGCCCACACACGTACAACCCAACACTCGCACCCCAACACACACGGAGGGAGGAAGCAAAAAAAAAAAAGGAAGAGAAAAAATAAAGGTTTCAGAACAGTTATATACAGGGTGGTCAGGAAGCCGTAGACCTAAGTGATAAATACTTTCACTTACCGATGAGCTGTACTGGCTCATTTAAGTGAGGCCAACTTATACTTTTTTAAGTGAGGGGGGAGGGGGGTAACTGTAGTGCTCTTTGGGGTTGATTTGTGAGCTTTCTCTTAAGTGAGGACAAATGTAGTGATTCGTGGGTTACTTATAATACTATTAAGTGAAGGCAACTGCAGTACTTTTTGTGGGCTTACTTATAAACTCTCTTAAGTGAGGACAAATGTGGGGATTGTTAAGTTCCCTGACGGATCAGTTACGACACGGGCGGCGCGACGCAGGTAAGCACAGGTGACTGGGGTCACGTCACTCATGTGGGGCGGGGCGGGGCGGGGCGGCGGCGGGGCACCCGCGAAATGGGAGTGGGGGTGGGATATATATATATATATATATATATATATATATATATATATATATATATATATATATATATATATATCCCTCTCTCTCTCTCTCTCCGCTTACAGGTGGTGGTTCGTGGAGGCGTGGTGTGTGAGGGCGGGGCCACGGGTTGCGCGCCCACACACCACGCCCACACGCCACAACGATGACATAATCCCCTCGCGCCCTACACACACACACACACACACAGGTACCCAGGACTGGTTGGGGGGGGGGGGACCCCCACATACTGCTGGAGGGCAGGCATCTCCTGCTGTAGGGGCAGACGGAGGAGGAGGAGGAGGAGGAGCAGGCGTGGGTGGGTCTGCCTGCAGCAAGGGAACCTCACCTGCCCCCGTGTGATGCTCCCAGCCCCCAGGGGGTGACGTCATGCGCCAGGGGTGACGTCATGCGCAGACGGACCCAGACACCCCACCTTCCCTCCATCCTCCCCTCCACCTCCCCAACCCTTCACCCTCCTCCCTCCTCCTCACGCCCTAAGCCCCCCCTACACCTCCACGAACCTTCCCCTCCCTCCCACTCACCTACCCCTCACGCCAGTCCCGTCCCACATCCACCTGTAAGCACTATGCCTCCTCCTCTCTCTCCCTCCTTCTCCCTCCTTCTCCCCAACCTCAGCGCCCCATCTCGGCCTCCGCCCCCAAAATGGACTCTATGTGCTGTTGTGCTACGGTTTAAATGTACACACACATCCACACACACTGGCGGCCCATCGACACATGTACACACACACACACACAAACCCAACTCACACCACACACACATCCCCACACACTCACACTGGCGGCCCATCCACACACACACACAAACCAACTCACACCACACACATACCCCTACACACACCCACACTGGCGGCCCATCCACACATGTACACACACACACAAACCCAACTCACACCACACACATCTCCCCACACACCCACACTGGCGGCCCATCGACACACACACACACACACACATATACCCACACACCCCCACACACACACTGGCGGCCCATCGACACACACACACACACACCCGAGGTAGTGAACATATGGGGGGGGGGGGGGGGGCTGACGACAGTAACTAACACCCACCCCCTTCCTCCTCCTCCCGACGGCACGGGTGCTGGTAATCGAAGGGCGCGCCTCTCCCGAAGCCGCAAAAGTACTGCTGGCCCCTTCATGTGTACACGCCAGTGTGTGTGTGTGTGTGTGTGTGTGTGTACGCATCACCACACCCATGACGCCCCTAGGAAGCTCGTCCGCCCATCGTCCCGCCCTCGTCATCCTGAAGGACACGCAGGAGAAACACGACTGTGTCGCACTCCCGAGCACGCACAGCAGCGGTGGTGTGGGGGGGGGAGGGCCGCCGCCGATACCCTAACACTATACAACTACATCCCTCCTTCCCTCTCCTTCCCTTCCCTCCCCGGAAAAGAACACCCCCAGAGAGAGGCAAGGGGTTGGCTGGAGTTGAAGCGGAGGGGTGAGGTGAGAGATGATCCACCCCACCCACCCCCCCATATCACGCATCAAGTATACCATACCATACATGATATACACCCCAGTGGGTGTCGCCTGGGCGGTAGTGTAAGTACACCTGTGTGGTGGTATGACCTTCACACACACACAAACACACACACACACACACACTCACACATCTAACACCATCTGCCACTTCTCTACCCTCCCTCTCTCCCCCTTCGTTACCCCACCCCCTCACCCTTCACCAGCTGAGGGCGCTGTGGCAACAGCTGGTGGCGGCGGCGGTCAGCGAGCGGATGCGGCAGGTGGTGGCAATGTGGGGGCCTCTGTTCCCACGCTCCCGTGGGCTCCTCCACTCCACTCCCCCACTGGGGCACGTCAGGACCAGTCACATATACACGACCCCTGGGGTAGGGTCACGAACAGTCGGGCGTGACCCTTGGCTACGTCTAGGGCGCGTCGGGACGAGGCAAGCACGACCCCTCGGGCACCACGCCAGGGCACGACCCCGGAACGTCGGATCCAGCCAAACTCAACCCGGGTCGTCCATCACAACTCCCCAGACGACGACCCCCTCCCCCCAGCTTGCACCACGACGACGTATGAACGACCCCGATCCGGAACTTTCGATAAAGTTCAAAACCACGCCCTTCGACTCCCACCATTTAACTTGACCGACGAGGACACACACACACACACACCACACCACCACCTCCTCCCTCGACGGGAAAGTCCTCCCTCATCCAAGCCTAAATTAAGCCTCTCCAGATTGCCAAAGGGGAGATTCGAACCCGTTCAATTCGTATCCCTGGGTCGTCGACACCGTCAGCTGACTGTCTCCTGGTATAAGCTGATGATACCACATCTGGTGTTGATGTCACGTCAGGTGTGTGTGTGGGTGGGTGGCGGAGAGGGGCGCCAGCCGCCCTCTCTCACCACACCAGGTAATGATGTCACCTAAAGTGTGGGTCCTCATGATGTCACCTAAAGTGTGGGTCCTCATGATGTCACCTAAAGTGTGGGCCCTCATGATGTCACCTAAAGTGTGGGTCCTCATGATGTCACCTCAGGTGTGGGGGTGGCCGGCTCTCCTCACCACAACCAGGTGATGATGTCACCTCAGGTGTGGGGACCCCTCTCTCACCACACCAGGTAATGATGTCACCTAAGGTGTGGGCCCTCATGATGTCACCTCAGGTGTGGGGGCCCCCCGCCCTCTCTCACCACAACCAGGTGATGATGTCACCTCAGGTGTGAGGGGGGGGGGCCCACCCACATCATTACCTCCGGCCACTGCATGATCATACCTCGTAATTACTTAACAGCTTCAAAAAAGCAACTCAGATCTAGCCAATGGCAATCGACGTCTAACACACACACACACACACACACACACACATTAACTAACAAGTCACCTGGCCACACCCACCCTCACACTCGCCCCCCTTAGGCCACCTTCCAGCCCCAAACACAATCTGGGTCGGGAAAAGAATTTCCCCCAAGTCGACAGATACTCACACATCCATTCCTGGGAAAAAAGAATACAGCCACTACACCTACTTATAACACACTTCCTGGGAGGAAAATATATATATATATATATATATATATATATATATATATATATATATATATATATATATATATATATATATATATATATGCAACACCTACGTATATAACATGAAACTGTTCGAGTTCCTTTTCACCTCATCTTCGAGGTAGCCGAACCTTTCTAACTCATAATCAAATGCTTCTTCTTCTTCTTCACCTTCCCCTTTCCCCCCCTCCGTCGGACGGACGGACAGCCACACTCACCCGACGACTTCCTGGTCCACATCGCCAGCGCAATCTCTCAAAAAGCGATCTACGATCCACTCCTATCGCCTCCAAACCGAACCGAACAACCAACCCCCACCCTCACCTCCCCAACTCCACATTTCCCTTGAGAAAGTGTCGTATATCAGACTGGCCTCAACACAGACACACTCCCCCAAATCCCCATCATAGTCTCTTTGAGGATTGCTCATCTGACGACCGGCGCGCCCCTATCCACCTTACTGCGCCTCGCCTCCCTCCGCCAGCCCGCCCGCCCGTTCTTAGGTTCCCAGAACCCTTGTGTCTATCGTAACTTCGGGGGGAGGGGTAGTAGGAGGATGACGCAACACCCTTGTATCTATCGTAACTTCGGGGGGGTAGTAGGTAGTAGGATGATGACGCAACACCTCCGTCGCTCTCACTTTCGAATGACTCACAGCGAAGCGCGCGCTAGCTTAATTCGACCGAGTCACCCACTGGCACAAAGTCATCGGCTGGGCCGCGCCATGACCAACTGGGGGCTTCTGAAGGAGGAGACTCGCTACATGGGGACTTCCTCATTCCAGCATCGCAAGGCTAAACTCACGGGAGGAGAGGGAGGAGGAGGGAGAGGAGGGGGAGCACTTCCGTCTCTCTCTATCTTCACGTTACCCACCCGCCACGCGCGCACCTCCCTCACCCGTAGCACATCCCAAAGGACACACAAGAGATATGAACTTCCTCACAGCCTTAGAACGAACACGGGTCTCTGACACACACACACCCACGGCGCCCGATGGACGTGGTCCTGACGCCTCCTGTCATTTTGGACGCCGTCCCGCCCCGCCGAAGACAGCTCCTCTCCTCTCTCCCTCACCCTCAGACAGCTCCTTCCTCAAGAGCTCATTCGGTCATCACCAACCGAACTAAAGAGACACATCGATCTCGCTTGGAACCTTACCTTTCTAAGGCCTTCCAGGGAGAGAGAGAGAGAGAGAGAGAGAGAGAGAGAGAGAGAGAGAGAGAGAGAGAGAGAGAGAGAGAGAGAGAGAGACACCCCTCCCACACACACACACTCCAAAGTCCGTTAAGCCTCTCAGCGTCACTCCAAAAAAGAAGGAGGGAAGGAGGACATGCCTACAACTTTCCCTCGCGCTCTCTCTCTCGAAACCCACATCTCCGGCTCTCGTACCAGGGACTCCTCTTCCTCCTCCTCCCTCCCTCCGCCACATTCACCACACACAACAGGGAATGTACAAGTTATCTTAGGTCGTTTCACACCCCCTACCTAAGACCCGCTAACACACACACACACACACACACACTCCCTCCCTCTCCCCAACAATTATCACGTGATCATCGCCTGACGTATCGGAGAGATACGGCAATCACCTCGCCACTGTCACATCCTGCCACCGTGATCCCTCGTCCTCGGGTTGCTGTTCGCCCGCCCCCCTCTCCCCCCCCCCCAAAGATCTGGGCCCACCCCACCCCCCTCCCAGTTCGTCCAGACAGCTACAAGGACCAGCTAGCCAGCCCCCCCCCCCCGTCCCAACCACTGTAAACATCACGGAAAATCAACACTGTGTTTGTGTAAACACTTGTCTGTTTGACATCCCTCCTCTCGCTGCACACCCCACTGTCTTTATTGTGTTTACCTTCTCTTTATTTCCAGTTTTGGGCAGCATTCCATTTATCATTATCATTATCATTATATCATTATTATTATTATTATTATTATTATTATTATTATTATGATTATTATCATTATTATCATTATCATTATTATTATTGCTATTATCATTGTTATTATCATTATCATCATTATTATTGCTATTATTACTATTATTATTATTATTACTATCATTATTATTATTATTATTATTATTATTATTATTATTATTATTATTATTATTACTATCATTATTATTATTATTATTATTATTATTATTATTATTATTATTATTATTATTATCATCATTATTATTATTATTATTATTATTATTATTATTATTATTATCATCATTATTATTATTATCATTATTGTTATTATTATTATTATTATTATTATTATTATTGTTATTATTATTATTATTATTATTATGGTAATCATTATCAATTACAAGGGTTCCTGCTGCAGCTCCAAGACTGCGCTACGATCAGTAGCAGGCAGGTCAGGAGACTCCCTCGAGGCCGAGAAGTTCTTTTACACGAAAATGGACTCTAAACCGCGCAGTCCCAGGGTCAAATAATTATCACTCCCGGTATAAAACAGGCGGCGCCCGGTAACACAACTCTCCTCTCTCTCTCTCTCTCTCTCTCTCTCTCTCTCTCTCTCTCGGGGGAGGTGGGGAGGGAGAGTGTGTGTTCTCGCGTGGCCTCGTGGGTTCGACGTGGCCACAACACCGGTCTGGCGGTGGTGGTGCCCGCCACCACCGCTACACCGGCACAGGGAAGGCGAGAGCCATGTGCAAACAGCAGCGGCCAACCCTGGCGGCAGCGGAGCGACGGATCGAAAACACACACAGACCACAACTTTGTCATTTCGCGAGTGCATACGAGGCGCGGGGCGCTAAAAGGAGAGAGAGAGAGAGAGAGAGAGAGAGAGAGAGAGAGAGAGAGAGAGAGAGAGAGAGAGAGAGAGAGAGAGAGAGGGGGGGGGGGATGTTGTGGTTAATGATCCTATTGTTGTGACGAGGAAGACGAAGACGATGACGAGGAGGAGGAGGAGGAGGAGGAGGAGGAGCATGGCGACCCTCTCCTTACACCCTCTTCCTCTCCTTCCCTCACCTGACCCCCTACCACACCTTCCATCCACCCCTCTCCCTCCCCCACTCAAGCTTGACCTACACACACACACACCCTCTACCACACACCCACCCATCCATCCCACCCTCCTCCTCATGCTCCACCTCCCTACCCCTCCCAAACATCCCTAAAGGCACCCCCTCAACCCAATCATCCCCTCCCACCCCTATCCCAACCACCTCTACTCCCCAACAGCCATATCACAACCACCCCTCCTCCCAAACAACCATATCACAACCACCCCTCCTCCCCAACAACCATATTACAACCACCCCTCCTCCCCAAAACCCATATCACAACCACCCTCCTCCCCAGCAACCATATTACAACCTCCTCCTCTTCCCCAACAACCATATCACAACCACCCCTCCTCCCCAACGACCATATTACAACCTCCTCTTCCCCAACAACCATATTACAACCTCCTCTTCCCTAACAACCATATCACAACCTCTTCTTCCCTAACAACCATATCACAACCTCCTCTTCCCTAACAACCATATCACAACCTCTTCTTCCCTAACAACCATATCACAACCACCCCTTCTCCCCAAAACCCATATCACAACCACCCCTCCTCCCCAACAACCATATCACAACCTCCCTCCTCCCCAACAACCATATTACAACCTCCTCTTCCCCAACAACCATATCACAACCTCCTCCTCCTCCCCAACAACCATATCACTCAACTTTCCCCCCCGCGCCTTCCCCACTCCCCTCAATCACCCATTCCCTTTCAACCCTGTGGCGTAACCGCCAGCGTAAATCGCCCATCATCATCAACCACCACCTGCCCCCCTTACCGCCCTTCTGCAATACGCCATTGCATCTAAGGAAAGCGGGTCATACGCCGCGTATCATAACATTAATGGCACAATAACAACATGGTGACGGGAGCCAGAATTACGCCAAGGTAGATGGGTCAACCCGTGACGCATTCATGGGGCCGCCCAGGGGGTCGGGCGCACGGGTTCGAATCCTAGTTCCGGCGGTCAGTCCACAGTCAACCCAGCTGTTCATCCTCCAGTAAGGGGTTGGTCGATTAAAAACAAGTACCTGGCTTAGGGAAGGATATATATATATATATATATATATATATATATATATATATATATATATATATATATATATATATATATATAACGAGATGGATTTGATTAAGGCATTTAATTATTCTATTATCCACGCCATCTCAGTAACCATAAAAAATAAATAAATGCAAAACCCATTCCAATACATCACGAAGCCTTGACCACCATGTAAACAAAGTCAGTCTACCAGGACGTAAGAGGTAAACTGGCGACAGACGAGGTAAACCACATGACACGTTGACCTATGACATGACCACGTAAACCTGTCGGGTTTACGGGGTAAACCCACGGGGTAAACCCACGGTAAACCCACTCCATCTTTCCATCTATTTATAATAATAATAATAATAATAATAATAATAATAATAATAATAATAATAATGATGATACTACCCTTGAGCAGGACGGTAAGAAAATTCAAGTGCGACAGTACGACCCTTGAGTACGACGATACGACCCCTGAGCAGGACGGTACGACCCTTGAGCACGACGATACGGCCCCTGAGCACGACCCTTGAGCCCGACGGTACGACCCTTGAGCCCGACGGTACGACCCTCGAGCACGACGGTACGACCCTTGAGCCCGACGGTACGACCCTTGAGCACGACGGTACGACCCTCGAGCACGACGGTACGACCCTCAAGCCCGACGGTACGACCCTTGAGCCCGACGGTACGACCCTTGAGCACGACGGTACGACCCCTGAGCACGTCGGGACGACCCTTGAGTACGACTGTTAAGCACAGGAACAAAAAAATGTGAGACGGTATCACGTCTCATCAAAATACTAAAAAAAAAAAAAAAAAAAAAAAAAAAAAAGGGGGGGAGGGGGAAATTAATGAGCTAACAAAAGACTGTCGGCAGTTGAATTTGCCTCTCTCTAACAAAAGACCGTAGGGATAACCTGACACAAACTAACTCATAAAGAAAAGCTTGCGAAAAAAAAGAGAGAGAGATCCATTGCATCGACAAAAGACTGGCAGGAAATAACGCGCAAACAAAAGACTGTCGGAGGGTGGGAGTGGGGGGGTGGGGGCGGAGTGGGGTGGTGGGCTGTGGGGGTGGGGCGGAGTGAGGTTGTGGGGTTGTGGAGGAGGGTGTAATAATAACATGCACCTATTCGAATGACCTGGGCGGCGGGATGACAGCGCTATTAACAAAAGCGCGATATATATATATATGAGAGAGAGAGAGAGAGAGAGAGAGAGAGAGAGAGAGAGAGAGAGAGAGAGAGAGAGAGAGAGTTACAGGGATACACAAAACAGAACACAGACCCCGAAGTCCGAGAGAGAGAGAGAGAGAGAGAGAGAGAGAGAGAGAGAGAGTTACAGGGATACACAAAACCGAACACAGACCCCGAAGTCCGAGAGAGAGAGAGAGAGAGAGAGAGAGAGAGAGAGAGAGAGAGAGAGAGAGAGAGAGAGCGTTACAGGCGTGTGACCGGATGCTGTCACGTGACGAGACCCAGGTCAGGCGAAGGCGAAGGTGATGATGGTGATGGTAGAGATGGTGGCGGCTAACACTCCCCCCCCCCCCCCCCCACAAGCAACATTCCTGTTACCGCAAGTTTAAAAAAAAAAAATAAAAGAAAAAAAATGAGGAACTGATGATAAAAAATAACATACCGTTTGGTGTGGTTAAGACAAGACCTCGGGGACATCTGCTGGGTCAGTGGGTGTGTGTGTGTGTGTGTGTGTGTGTGTGTGTGTGTGTGTGTGTGTGTGTGTGTGTGTGTGTAGATGGGTCATTAGGTAAGTGTGTGGGTGTGTGTGTGTGTGTGTGTGTCTGTGTGTGTGTATAGATGGGTTAGTGGGTAAGTGCGTGCGTGCGTGTGTGTGTGTGTGTGTGTGTGTGTGTGTAGATGGGTTAGTGGGTAAGTGCGTGTGTGTGTGTGTGTGTGTGTGTGTGTGTGTGTGTGTGTGTGTGTGTGTGTGTGTGTGTGTGTCCTGCTCGTTTCGAAACGCCACCTACAGCTGGCTGAGCCGAACTGTGAATACTGTAAACACGACACGATTTTCAAAGTGGGATTTACAGGCATAGAAAATGGGGGTCTGTTCATTTTCAACCACCAACCCTCCTCATCCCCCAATTGGGAGCACGACGGTACGACCCCACACGACCTGCTCCTTAAAGGGGTTTGGCGGGAGACGGTAAGGCTGCCGTGCCAAATGGGTCGTACCGTCGTGCTTGGAAAAGTCGTACCGTCGTGCTGGGAAAAAGTCGTACCGTCGTGCTTGGAAAAGTCGTACCGACGTGCTGGGGAAAAAGTCGTACCGGCGTGCTGGGAAAAAGTCGTACCGTCGTGCTTGAAAAAGTCGTACCGTCGTGCTGGGAAAGTCGTACCGTCGTGCTTGAAAAAGTCGTACCGTCGTGCTTGGAAAAAGTCGTACCGTCGTGCTTGAAAAAAGTCGTACCGTCGTGCTTGGAAAAAGTCGTACCGACGTGCTGGGAAAAAGTCGTACCGTCGTGCTTGGAAAAGTCGTACCGACGTGCTGGGGAAAAGTCGTACCGTCGTGCTGGGAAAAAGTCGTACCGTCGTGCTGGGAAAAAGTCGTACCGTCGTGCTGGGAAAAAGTCGTACCGTCGTGCTTGAAAAAGTCGTACCGTCGTGCTGGGAAAGTCGTACCGACGTGCTGGGAAAAAGTCGTACCGTCGTGCTGGGAAAAAGTCGTACCGTCGTGCTGGGAAAAAGTCGTACCGTCGTGCTGGGAAAAAGTCGTACCGACGTGCTCAATGAGCAGTTCTATTCACTGGCATCCCGTCCCCACCCTCCCCCCCTCTCCATACTTACACACACACACACACACACACACACACACACACACACACACATACACACACACACACAACACACACACACACACACACACACACAACACACACATACACACACACACACACACACCAGAGACCCCAGAGTCCAGAGTGATCAGCTGACTGGTATAAACACTGATCAGCTGACGAGTATAAACATTGATCAGCTGACTGACATAAACATACGATCAGCTGACGGGTATAAGCACTGATCAGCTGACTGACAGAAACATACGATCAGCTGACTGTTATAAACACTGATCAGCTGACTGACATAAACACACGATCAGCTGATGCTATAAGGAACCAGATCAGCTGAGAGAGAACACACCAGCGTTCCCGACGGCACACGAACCTCCTCGGAATCGCTTCCAGTACCATCGCCGGTGCGGAACACCAAGTTATAAGGGTTCGAAACCCACTAGCAAAACATGAAAAAAGACGGAATCCTATACTCAAAGTCCTTATACAAGGGGTTTGTAGATACTGACCATACCCGTTAAGATCCATGTTCTACACACACACATCTGGTCCCTCCCATTTCCCACTTGGCATATATACATTATGTATACGTTATATTACTCTGTGATACATGTC
>NC_092289.1:17055777-17063277 GCF_036320965.1 Panulirus ornatus | reverse complement strand
TACCACAGCTTCACACTACCCTTCACGAGCTATTATCTCTCCTTATCTCCTAAGACGCTAACCAGCAGGTTCCCGGGAATGACCCGTGTTGTCAGCGCCACTTAAGGACCTAAGCTGATTAGGTAAAGTTGTGCATAATTAATGAGCAACAGAGAGAGAGAGAGAGAGAGAGAGAGAGAGAGAGAGAGAGAGAGAGAGAGAGAGGGGGGGGGGATGAGGGAAGCAAGCGAGAAGGCAAAGGATGGGAGAGAGAGAGAGAGAGAGAGAGAGAGAGAGAGAGAGAGAGAGAGAGAGAGAGAGAGAGAGAGAGAGGGAATCGAACCCCCGTAGGACATCCGTACACTGTATTCACCATCTCATCCACGAGAACGCTCCCCCCCCCTCGTCGTTAACAGCCTTGGCACCCGATAATTGGAGTTCAAAATCTCTGAGATCATGGCACAAAACAGAACGCGACCTTAACATCCGGGGTGTCTGGGGGGTAAACCATGGAAAGTTGTGTGGGTGCCTGGATGTGGAAAGGGAGCTGTGGTTTCGGTGCATTTTACCCCCATGGAAAGTTTTGTTGGGGCCTGGATGTGGAAAGGGAGCTGTGGTTTCGGTGCATTTTATCCCCATGGAAAGTTTTGTGTGGGGCCTGGTTGTGGAAAGGGAGCTGTGGTTTCGATGCATTATTACATGACAGCTAGAGACTGAGTGTGAACGAATGGGGCCTTTGTTGTCTTTTCCTAGCGCGCGTGTGGGGGGAGGGGGGTTGGGGTGCATGTGTATATATTTATATGTCTGTGGATGTACATATATGTATACGGTGAAATGTATAGGTATGTATATGTGCGTGTGGGGGGGTACATGTGCATATATGTATATGTCTGCGTATGTACATATATGTATACGCTGAAATGTATAGGTATGTATATGTACGTGGGGGGTGGGTACGTGTGTATATATGTATATGTCTGTGTATGTACATATATGTATACGTTGAAATATATAGGTATGTATTTGTGCGTGTGTGGGCGTTTATGTATATACATGTGTATGTGGGTGGGTTGGGCCATTCTTTCGTCTGTTTCCTTGCGCTACCTCGCTAACGCGGGAGACAGCGACAAAATATAATAAATATATATATATATATATATATATATATATATATATATATATATGAATAAATACAAAGGCACACCACACAATGGAGAGCTGGGCTTAATATTAAACTCGATGATTTAATTCCGTTTTCAAAGGAAATTACATATAATACCGCGAAATTTTTTATTCGCGAATTCACAAACGACGTCGAAATTTTCTACTCGCAAAAACCTTTTCCCCCGTGCGCAATATCGAATTTTTAAATCTAATTTTCTTTTTTCGATTAAATTTTTTTTTCTCGACCTTTCAGTAACTTGGTTAAGAAAAAATTCTTCAGAATGTAGAGAAACGATGAGATATTACAACACGCAACACTCCATTGCAACAATAATAACAATGCATTGAAAAAGGAATACACACAGACACACACACACACACACACACCACACACACACCTACCAACACCCGTTTACACACCAGCAACACAGGACTCGAACCTAGCAACACCTATCTACAACACCAGCGACACACTTTACACCCTGGCAACACTCACTACACCCTAGCAACACCCACTACACCCTAGCAACACCTATCTAATACACCAGCAACAAACACTACATCCTAGCGACACCCATTACTTCCCCAGCAACACCCGTCTACACACCAGCAACACACACACACACACACTACTCCCCTAGCAACATCCGCTACACCCCAAAGCAACACCCACCAACATACCTCAGCAACACCCACTACACACCCCATAAACGCCCACTCCATCTCCCAGCAACACCCGTCTACACACCCCAGCAACACCCACTCCACCCCCAGACAACACCCACTACACCCCTAACAACACCCACTACAACCCAGCAACACCCACTTACCCCCTAGCAACACCCACTCCACCCCCAGACAACACCCACTACACCCCTAACAACACCCACTACAACCCCAAACAACACCCACTACACCCCCAAGCAACACCGACTACGCACCCCAGCAATACCTGTCTACACACCAGCAACAAACACACTCCACCCCTAGCAACACCCACTCCACCCCCTAGCAACACCCACTCCACCCCCTAGCAACACCCACTCCACACCCCAGCAACACCCACTCCACCCCCAGACAACACCCACTACACCCCTAACAACACCCACTACAACCCCAAGCAACACCCACTACGCACCCCAGCAACACCCACTGCACATCCCAGCAACACCTACTTCACCCCAAAGCAACACCCACTACACACCCCAGCAACATCCACTACACCCTCTAGCAACACCCACTCCACACGCCAGCAACAACCACTACACACACACACCCAGAAACACTAATCCACACGCCACAACACACAGCCAGTACACACACCCTCCTCCCCCAAAGAAGACACAACACCCTCCCTCCCTCTCTCTCTACATCCCCAGCAACACCCACGATATCAAGACCCCAGTTTTGGGGAGGTGTAAAGTCCCCCCCCTCGCCCCCCCCACCGAAACCACATTCTTTCTCCTACGTAAATACGACGTAGCGCAACACAATATTCCCCCCCACACTCCCCTCGTTCCCCCCACCTCCCCCTCCTCCTCGTTCCCCCCTACCCCCTCCCTCCCCCTTCCCCCCCCCCCCCCAGTTCACCCGGCAGTGGGGAAAAAAAAAGAAAAAAGAAAAAAAAAAAGAAAAACCACACACACACACACACAACCCGTTTTCTGCGTCTCCACCCGTGCAAACCAGCTGACTCATCGTCATTCCAGCTGGTTCTGTCATACGCCAGGAGGCTCCGTACCTGCACTCAGCTGGCTCTGTTATACGCCAGGAGGCTCTGTACCTGCACCCAGCTGGCTCTGTTTTACGCCAGCAGGCTCCGTACCTGCACCCAGCTGGCTCTGTTGTACGCCAGATAGATAGATAGATCTGTACGCCAGATAGATAGATAGATCTGTACGCCAGATAGATAGATAGATCTGTACGCCAGATAGATAGATAGATCTGTACGCCAGACAGATAGATCTGTACGCCAGATAGATAGATAGATCTGTACGCCAGATAGATAAATAGATCTGTACGCCAGATAGATAGATAGATCTGTACGCCAGATAGATAGATAGATCTGTACGCCAGATAGATAGATAGATCTGTACGCCAGATAGATAGATAGATCTGTACGCCAGATAGATAAATAGATCTGTACGCCAGATAGATAAATAGATCTGTACGCCAGATAGATAGATAGATCTGTACGCCAGATAGATAAATAGATCTGTACGCCAGATAGATAGATAGATCTGTACGCCAGATAGATAGATAGATGAGAAGAGGTAAGTAACATATAAAAGGCTAAGTTCCAAAGCTCGTCGGTGGAAGGAAAGAAACAGACATCGCAACGGCTCATCCTCGGGTTGCGGACGGCCACAGAGCAATCATGTGGCACAGAGGGGGGGGGGGGGGGGTTGATCGCCGGGTACCAGGTGGGTCATAGCCAAGATGGCGGGGAACAGACGAGGGAGTGTGACCACGAGCTCTGTGCCACGAGCGTCTCGTGTGCGACCACGAGCTCTGTGCCACGAGCGTCTTGTGTGCAGCTTCCATGCAGCAACGCCCGCTGGTTCTGTGCCGCCCTACCTCACACACACACACACACACACACCAGGAACTCTATGTCACACAAGACGGCTCTACAGCCAATCGGGTGCCTCTATGTAACGGCTCTAAGGCCCTGGCTCTACAGCCAAGCAACCTCGCTCTGTGCCCCCCCCCCCCCCCGTCTGTTTAACACATCACTGGCTGCTCTACACAGAGCACCGCACAGACGACTCTACACCACACCTGCCACTGGACTGATCACAGAGCCACAGGCGATACCATCTGGGCTCCTTAGGCTCTATCTACCAAAACTCACCAGCTCTGCATCACCACACCATTCAGCTCTACACTACACTACATGGAGCTATGCCACACTCACCCGGGTCAATACCACACCCACGACTCTATCACCCGTGCCCCTTGCCCCCACACAAAGCTCTGTGTCACACCACAGCTGGTTCTATCCACGCCAACACTCGGCCCTATATATATATATATATATATATATATATATATATATATATATATATATATATATATATATATATAGACCCCTAAAACCATCTGGCATACAGAGCAACGAAAGGAGGTCCCTTAAAAAGGACCACAATTTAAGGGACTCTCCTAAATGACTTAATCACGGACTCTAAAGAAGGAATGGAGGGGGAAGGGGGAAGGGGAGTAATTAAAGGAACATAGTTTAAAAGGATTAATTTAATCCCCTCCCCCCTTCGTACCTCAACCCCCTTCAAAAAAGGTATAACATACCCTATTCCCCTCCATATCCCATTCCCTCCATACATCATCCCCTCCATACCCCATTCCCTCCATACCTCATTCCCTCCATACCCCATTCCCTCCATACCTCATTCCCCTCCATACCTCATTCCCTCCATACCTCATCCCCTCCATACCTCATTCCCTCCATACCTCATCCCCTCCATACCTCATCCCCTCCATACCCCATTCCCTCCATATCTCATTCCCTCCAAACCCCATTCCCTCCATACCCCATTCCCCTCCATACCCCATCCCCCTCACCTTCCCTCCTCCTCCTCCTCCTCCTCCACTTGTAGTATACTAGATAGAGCAAAAAAAAAAACAATATAACTGCGAGGTATGCGACATACCCCCCATTAGAACCAAGTGCGAATCATACTAAAGGAAATTCTGATGAATCATGTATGAGTATATCTATACGTCTTAAAGTATATATGCGTGACGTCTGTGTGGGGGTATGGTATACTCCCAACTCATATGGTGGTATACTGGTTATATATCTATACGTCTTAAAGTATATATGCGTGACGTCTGTGAGGGGGTATGGTATACTCCCAACTCATATGGTGGTATACTGGTTATATATCTATACGTCGTAAAGTATATATGCGTGACGTCTGTGAGGGGGTATGGTATACTCCCAACTCATATGGTGGTATACTGGTTATATATCTATACGTCTTAAAGTATATATGCGTGACGTCTGTGAGGGGGTATGGTATACTCCCAACTCATATGGTGGTATACTGGGGGGTATGGTATACTTCCAACTCATGTGGTGGTATACTGGTTATATATCTGGATAAAGACGCTGACACAGATATCTATCTATCGCAACTGTTAACTAGTCTATCTATCCTGCGCTATCGAGTCTGGAAGTGATCAATGGAGATTATCTTATCTGTAAGTGATCAATGGTAGTTTTCTAAGTTACTTACCCAGCGCAACACACGTAACACAAAGAACATATGTTCCCTGCCTCGTAGCAGCAACACACGTAACACAACATTGTTCCATGCCTCGTAGCAGCAACACACGTAACACAAAGAACATATGTTCCCTGCCTCGTAGCAGCAACACACGTAACACAACATTGTTCCCTACCTCGTAGCAGCAACACACGTAACACAACATTGTTCCATGCCTCGTAACAGCAACACACGTAACACAAAGAACATATGTTCCCTGCCTCGTAGCAGCAACACACGTAACACAACATTGTTCCATGCCTCGTAGCAGCAACACACGTAACACAAAGAACATATGTACCCTGCCTCGTAGCAGCAACACACGTAACACAACATTTTTCCCTGCCTCGTAGCAGCAACACACGTAACACAACATTGTTCCATGCCTCGTAACAGCAACACACGTAACACAACATTGTTCCCTGCCTCGTAGCAGCAACACACGTAACACAACATTGTTCCATGCCTCGTAGCAGCAACACACGTAACACAAAGGACACTGTACCCTGTCACCGTAGCAGCAACACACGTAACACAAAGAACATCTGTACCCTGCCTCGTAGCAGCAACACACGTAACACAAAGAACACTGTACCCTGTCACCGTAGCAGCAACACACGTAACACAAAGAACATATGTTCCCTGCCTCGTAACAGCAACACACGTAACACAAAGAACATCTGTACCCTGCCTCGTAGCAGCAACACACGTAACACAAAGAACACTGTACCCTGCCTCGTAGCAGCAACACACGTAACACAAAGAACACTGTACCCTGTCACCGTAGCAGCAACACACGTAACACAAAGAACATATGTTCCCTGCCTCGTAGCAGCAACACACGTAACACAAAGAACACTGTACCTTGCTACTGGGTGTTACCCGCTCCTGGTCCACATGACCCACCACTTCATCCCGGACCTTAGTAAACCATGTTGATCATGGGTCTTGTTTGGCTCTCTCTCTCTCTCTCTCTCTCTCTCTCCCACCCCCACCTTTCCACCTGTCGCCCACCTCACTCCACCAGTCCTCCCACTTCAAACACACCCACACACACACACATGGCCCTCATCTCGCCCGTCCAGACTCGCCCTCAACACCCCCACAGCTTATATCATTCCCACCCCCACACACACTCCTCCACCTCTCCTCCCACACAAACATACTCCCACATCTGTCCCCCACACACTCCTTTCCCCCTCCCCCCACACACACACTCCCACATCTGTCCCCCCACGCCTCCTCTCCTCCCCCCCACACACACATACTCCCACATCTGTCCCCCACTCCTCCTCTCCCCTCCCCCACACACTCCCACATCTATCCCCCCACGCCTCCTCTCCCCCTCCCCACACACACACACTCCCACATCTGTCCCCCGACTCCCCATTCCATCATCCCCCCACCCCCACACCGGTTTTTAACTCCTGACCACCACCCAACCTGCTCCACATATGCCTTCCGTCGCTCCCACACATGTTTTCTAATCCTACAGCGCGCGAACCCCTCCACCTCCCCCACACACACACACCTGCTATCGCACTGATTCACAAAACCTGCCCCCATTCCCACACCTGAACTCGCAACGCCTTTCCCTTCCCCTACACACACACACACACACACACACACACCTGTCCTCACCATACCACCACACATACCTACCTCCACTACACCCTCCCTACACACACACACACACCTGCCCCACCCCCCACTCCACATACCTACTTTCACTACCCATCCACCCCACACCTGCCCCTACTCTACCCCCTCCACATACCTACCTTAACAGCTACCCATAGAACACACACCTGCCCCCACTAACCCCCTCCACATACCTACCTTCACTACCCATCCACACACACACACACCTGCCCCCACTCTTCCCCCTCCACATACCTACCTTCACTACCCATCCACACACACATACACACACACCTGCCCCCACTACCCCCTCCACATACCTACCTTCACTACCCATCCACACCTGCCCCTACTCTTCCCCCTCCACATACCTACCTTCACTACCCATCCACACACACACACACACCTGCCCCCACTCTTCCCCCTCCAC
>NC_092289.1:17030777-17050777 GCF_036320965.1 Panulirus ornatus | reverse complement strand
ACATACCTCCAACACATGTGATATACACCTTTACCAACAGTATACTCCATTTCATACACCCTGTTACACTCTATGTTGTATATTGTTATACTCTATGTTGTATATTGTTATACTCTATGATGTATATTGTTATACTCTATGTTGTATATTGTTATACTCTATGTTGTATACTGTTATACTCTATGTTGTATATTGTTATACTCTATGTTGTATATTGTTATACTCTATGTAGTATATTGTTATACTCTATGTTGTATATTGTTATACTCTATGTTGTATATTGTTATACTCTATGATGTATGTTGTCATACTCTTTGCTGTATATTCCACTGCAGTAGATGGTATGTACCAGCACGAGGTATACCTTATGAAACAAACCAGCATACAGCATACTTCACACGTAATCTAACACCTTGAAACTACCACGATATACTACTTCATCCCACGGGGTATAACGGATTGCATATACGTGTGTTATACACCGTACCGTCATATACAATACAGTGGCTCCAAGCCATATATGATATAATCCCATTATACCACGTGTGTCATCATACTCCTTGCGTATATCGCGCATAACCCAGTCTACAAGATGGTTGATATACCACAGAGTGTGTAGCCTACACCAGCCTACACCACTCAGGATATATGACATACCCTAAAATACAACCTACAACACCCTGATACACAGACTACACCATCCACATCATAACACTCAGTATTACCGAATCACAACACTGAGTATAACCGGATCACAACACTGAGTATAACCGAATCACAACACTGGGTATAACCGGATCCCAACACTGGGTATAACCGGATCACAACACTGAGTATACCCGGATAACAACACTGAGTATAACCGGATCACAACACTGAGTATAACCGGATCACAACACTGAGTATAACCCGATCACAACACTGAGTATACCCGGATCACAACACTGGGTATAACCAGACCACAACACTGGGTATAACCGGATCACAGCACTGAGTATAACCGGATCACAACACTGGAGTATACCCGGATCACAACACTGAGTATAACCAGACCACTACACTGGGGTATAACCAGATCACAACTCTGAGTATAAACGGATCACAACACTGAGTATACCCAGATCACAACACTGAATATAACCCGTTCACAACACTGAGTATAACACATGAAACGAAAAACACAAAACGGAACAACAAAGAAAAACACAACGGAAATGCGAACGAGAGACACACACACACACACACACACACACACACACTTACACACTCACTGACACACACACACACACACACACACACACACACACAGACATACACACACACACACACACACTTACACACACTCACACACACACACACTCACACACACACTCACACACACACACACACACACACTCACACACACACACACACACACACTTACACACACACACACACACACACACACACACACTCACACACACACACACACACACACACACACACACACACACACACTCACACACACTCACACACACACACACACACACACACACACACACACACACACACACACACACACACACTTACACACACTCACACACACACACACACACACACTTACACACTCACACACTCTCACACACTCACACACTCTCACACACACACACACACACACACACACACACTTACACACTCACACACACACACACACACACACACACACACACACACACACTCACACACACACTTACACACACTCACACACACACACACACACACACACTTACACACTCACACACTCTCACACACTCACACACTCTCACACACACACACACACACACACACTTACACACACACACACACACACACACACACAGACATACACACACACACACACACACACACACACAGACATACACACACACCCACACAAGGGAAAGGGGGACAAGCCAAGCGAACCAATGACCACGTGACAATACGTTACGTTACGACGTGTGACACACGTTACACTGTGTGACCAGTGGTGTTGGCCCATGCCACCGTCACCTCTCACCTGCTGTAACAACCCCCCCACCTCAGGCAGTGTTACGCATGCGCCCCGGGCAGTAGCGCTTGCCACACACACACACACACACACAGGGGGGTGTAGAGTGACGCAACACCGTAGCGTCACGCAACACCGTAGCGTCGAACACAGCGCCCACACCTCCCACCGTCATGCACACCACAGCGTCGAACAACATGGTGATGACGGGGTCGACGGGGTGTCGACACAGCTTCATTTCTTTCCAAAGGGGATGTGGGTGACCTTAAAAAGCTGTGGGGGGGGGGTTGGGTTTCCCCTCCCTCTCCTCCCCCACACTCCCTCACTCCCCCACACTCCCTTCCCCTCCCCGTTACTGGAACTTTAAGGTAACCTTGCGCCATGGGGTGGGGTTGTGTGTGTGGAGGTGTGGGGTTGTGTGGGGTTGTGGGGCGTGTGTGTGGGTGTGTGTGTGGGGGTGTGTGTGCCTGACACGGAGCACCAGCAGGAGCAACACCCACCTCCCCACCCTATGCAACACTACCTCCACCCCAAGCAACACCCACACCCACCTCCCCACCCCAACACATCCCCACTAAGCAACACTACCTCCACCCCAAGCAACACCCACACCCACCTCCCCACCCCAACACATCCCCACTACGCAACACTACCTCCATCCCAAGCAACACCCACCCACACACCCATCAAGCAACACTACCTCCACCCCAAGCAACACCCACACCCACCTCCCCACCCCAACCTCAAGCAACACTACCTTCACCCCAAGCAACACTACCTCCACCCACCAAGCAACACTAACTCCACCCCAAGCAACACTACCTCCACCCACACAAACCCACCAAGCAACACTACCTCCACCCACCAAGCAACACTACCTTCACCCCAAGCAACACTACCTCCACCCACCAAGCAACACTACCTCCACCCCAAGCAACACCCATCCACAAAGCAACACTACCTCCACCCCAAGCAACACTAACCCCAGTCCCTACTTGACTCTGTCCACACCTGGTGCCACACCTGCCATGCGCCCGGCCCATATTAACCCCTGACCCTTTGAGCAACACACACACACACACACACACACCCACACACACACACACACACACACACACACACACACTACACAACACCTCTTCGCCTGCCTCCAGTGCACGGATGTGCAACACTCGCCTCCAGCAATTGGAGCAACACACGTGTGGGGTGGGGTGTGGGGTGTGGGGTGGAAAATGTGGCCAGAGCTGTACTGTTACGGCGTCACACGCCACACGTGTGACGGAAGACGTGGGAAAAAAACATTTTTTGAGATGGACTGAGAAACACAAGAGAGAGGTGGGTGGGTTGTGTGTGTTGGGGGAGGGGTGGAGGAGAGATGGACGCTTGGTGGGTTGGGAAGAGGTGTGTGGGGGGCTAAGTGAGGGTGGGGGTGGGTGTGAGGGTGGAGGGTGGGGAGGGTGTGAGGGTGGGGGGAGGAGTTCCAGGATGTGTTACAAGCAGAATAAAGTCACCAGCTGTGAATGCAGCTTTCCCAGATCGTGGCAAGCACGTGAGACGTGAGTTCCCTTGTGCCTGCGGGCCAGAAGCACGCGAGACGTGAGTTCCCTGAGCTTGTGCGGCGTTGACACACGTGAGTTCCCTTGTGTGGCATGTACGTTGAGACGTGAGTTCCCTTGTGTGGCAGGCACGTTGAGACGTGAGTTCCCTTGTGTGGCAGGTGGCACGTTGAGACGTGAGTTCCCTTGTGTGGCATGTACGCTGAGACGTGAGTTCCCTTGTGTGGCAGGCACGTTGAGACGTGAGTTCCCTTGTGTGGCAGGCACGTTGAGACGTGAGTTCCCTTGTCTGGCATGTTCGCTGAGACGTGAGTTCCCTTGTGTAGCAGGTACGTTGAGACGTGAGTTCCCTTGTGTGGCAGGCACGTTCAAACATGAGTTCCTTTGCTGGTGCGGCGTTGACACACGTGAGTTCCCCCCCCCCCCGTGTGTCAGGCACGCTGACACACCGTGAGTTCCCTCGCCTGTGTGTCAGTGCGGCACGCTGACACACCGTGAGTTCCCTCGCCTGTGTGTCAGGCACGCTGACACACCGTGAGTTCCCTCGCCTGTGTGTCAGGCACGCTGACACACGTGAGTTTCCCCCCTTTGCTTGCGCTTTCAGACACGTGACAAGAGGCCAAGAGGGAGGCCTGCCTTCCATGACGGAGGAGGAGGAGGAGGAGGAGGAGGAGGAGGAGGAGGAGGAGGAGGAGGAGGAGTGTCGGGTCTCACGTGCACCCTCCTTCATCACACACACACACACACACACACACACACGCACCACCACAGCTTCATCGCCTTACACTCAGGGTGCACACAAGCAGGTCGTCTTTCGCTTCTCCCAACTCCCGGGCCACTGGTTCACGGCACGACCCCCTAGAGCACGACAGGTGGCGACACGACCCCCTTGGAGCCACGACAGGAGGCGATACGACCACCTTGGAGCACGACAGGAGGCGATACGACCCCCTTGGAGCACGACAGGAGGCGATACGACCCCCTTGGAGCACGACAGGAGGCGACACGACCCCCTTGGGCCACGACAGGAGGCGACACGACTCCCATGGAGCACGACAGAAGGCGACACGACCCTAGACCAAGCGACGACTACAACCCATAATATATACAGACATAGAACGGTTCAATACATATACATATACACCCAAGGGTCGTCCCACGCTGGTGCCCGAGGGTCGTGCCATATCGCTCCCTGAAGGGAGGAGGACCTGCAGCAGCGGGAGGAGGTGGTATGGTGGTGTCGTCGCCGTCGTCGTCAGCGCCTGCAGCAGGTTGTCTGCCCAGGTCCTGGCCTGGGTAGTGAGGCAAGGGCGCGGGGCACAACTCCACACGTGGGGAGGGAAGCGAGGCAGTGGAGGAGGAGGAGCTGCTGCTGCTGGTCACTACTCCTTCCTCCTTCTTCTGCGCCTCCTTCAGCTGGCACACCGAGTCACTCACAGTACACTTCTCCCCCTCAAAAGACACACACACCTACACCCCCCCACACACCCTTCACAACACCACAACACACCTCCACACCCACCACCACCAACACTGGGTCCATCTCTAACACCACCTCGTCCCCTTGGGGCGTCAAGCCCTTATTACACCCGTCCTACCCGGGTGTGGTACACTAGCACTACACAGATCGGGGGTGGGTGGTGGGTATGGCGTGGTGTGGTGTGTAGACACACAGACACAGAGCGGCGCGCGGCGAGAACAGCGAGTTACCCCAGCGAACACATCCACGGTCACTCACACACTGACTGAGCAGAGGAGGAGGAGGTCCAGTCCACTCCCTCACTCCCGACCGAGGCTCGCTCTCCCTCACACTCTCCACCACCAACCACCAACCACCACTCCTCCTCCTCCTCCTCCTCTCCCTCTGCCTCCTCCACCACCCACTCCATATCTCTTATCCTCCACATCTCTGATCTTACACTACTTCTTTATCATCCACACACACACACACACACACACACACACACACACAGTCAACTAGGGTGATTTGCCCACCGCCTCACCAGAAACGCACGTCGTTATCACCACCACGGCTCCCCCCTTCTGAGGCACGAACCCGCCAGGTACACCCGGTAAGTAAGGCGCGTCCGCGAAACCATTCAGCCACCGGACGTCAAATATGGCAAAATTGTGGCGAATATTAAACTCGGGTCATCAACTGTCTGTCTGTCTATCTGTCTGTCTGTCAGGACAGTCAATACAAGCGAGTCGACAGTGTTGATGACCGGGGCTCAAGGTGACACATGCTGAGCAGTGACGGGGGCTCAGGGTGATATAGAGCAGTGACGGGGGGCTCAGGGTGATACATGCTGAGCAGTGACGGGGGCTCAGGGTGATACATGCTGAGCAGTGACGGGGGCTCAGGGTGATACATACTGAGCAGTGACGGGGGCTCAGGGTGATACATGCTGAGCAGTGACGGGGGCTCAGGGTGATACATGCTGAGCAGTGACGAGGGGCTCAGGGTGATATAGAGCAGTGACGGGGGCTCAGGGTGATATAGAGCAGTGACGGGGGCTCAGGGTGATACATACTGAGCAGTGACGGGGGCTCAGGGTGATACATACTGAGCAGTGACGGGGGCTCAGGGTGATATAGAGCAGTGACGGGGGCTCAGGGTGATATAGAGCAGTGACGGGGGCTCAGGGTGATACATACTGAGCAGTGACGGGGGCTCAGGGTGATACATGCTGAGCAGTGACGGGGGCTCAGGGTGATACATGCTGAGCAGTGACGGGGGCTCAGGGTGATACATACTGAGCAGTGACGGGGGCTCAGGGTGATATAGAGCAGTGACGGGGGCTCAGGGTGATACATACTGAGCAGTGACGGGGGCTCAGGGTGATACATACTGAGCAGTGACGGGGGCTCAGGGTGATACATGCTGAGCAGTGACGGGGGCTCAGGGTGATACATGCTGAGCAGTGACGGGGGCTCAGGGTGATACATGCTGAGCAGTGACGGGGGCTCAGGGTGATACATACTGAGCAGTGACGGGGGCTCAGGGTGATACATACTGAGCAGTGACGGGGGCTCAGGGTGATACATACTGAGCAGTGACGGGGGCTCAGGGTGATATAGAGCAGTGACGGGGGCTCAGGGTGATACATGCTGAGCAGTGACGGGGGCTCAGGGTGATACATACTGAGCAGTGACGGGGGCTCAGGGTGATATAGAGCAGTGACGGGGGCTCAGGGTGATACATGCTGAGCAGTGACGGGGGCTCAGGGTGATATAGAGCAGTGACGGGGGCTCAGGGTGATACATACTCAGGAAGTTCAGCTGGTGTTTCATGGAGGGGAGTGAGGGAGGGGAGTGAGGGAGAGGAGTGGGGGAGTGGAGTGGGGTAGGTTTCATGGTGAGAGAGAGAGAGAGAGGGGGGGGGGAGAGGAAGGTCTCTCATTGTGATACACGGTGAGAGTGAGAGTGAGTGGGGGAGAGGGAGGGAGGAGGCGGGGCGGAGGGCGCTCTCACTGGGATACAAAGTGAGAGTAACGTGCAACACAACACAACACCACGGGCCTCCACCCGCCAGGTGAGGATGGGGTAGTTAAAGTAGATGGACAGGTCGCCCAGGGTGACGAGAGAGAGAGAGAGAGAGAGAGAGAGAGAGAGAGAGAGAGAGAGAGAGAGAGAGAGAGAGAGAGAGAAAGGGGGAGAGAGAGAGAGAGAGGGGGGGGATAGAGTGAGACAGGAGAGAGAGAGAGAGGGGGGGGGATAGAGTGAGACAGGAGAGAGAGAGAGAGAGAGAGAGAGAGAGAGAGAGAGAGAGAGAGAGAGAGAGAGAGAGAGAGAGAGAGAGAGGAGAATAAAGTGAGACAGAAAGGGGGGGAGAGAGAGGGAGTCGAGTGAGAGAGAAGGGGGAGAGGAGAGAGAACAGAGAGAGAAGAGAGAGAGAGAGAGAGAGAGAGAGAGAGAGAGAGAGAGAGAGAGAGAGAGAGAGAGAGAGAGAGAGGGGGGGGAGAGAATAAAGTGAGACAGAAAGGGGGAGAGAGAGAGGGAGTCGAGTGAGAGAGAAGGGGGAGAGGAGAGAGAACAGAGAGAGAGAGAGAGAGAGAGAGAGAGAGAGAGAGAGAGAGAGAGAGAGGAGAGAATAAAGTGAGACAGAAAGGGGGAGAGAGAGAGAGGGAGTCGAGTGAGAGAGAAGGGGGAGAGGAGAGAGAGAGAGAGAGAGAGAGAGAGAGAGAGAGAGAGAGAGAGAGAGAGAGAGAGAGAACATCCAGACACTAAAAGTGTTTTTTCTCTTTCTTTTTTTTTTCCTGACATCCGTGAGTGTGTAGTGTGTGGAGGGAGACGTGCGCCCCACTTAATGGCGCAACTTAAGAGCATAAAGTAATAAGACGAGGAGCACTCATGCCTTATTAAGTGAGGGGCAGGTCCGCGTGGTTCACTTAAGAAAAAAAAATGAGTGGACATTGGGTGGATGAGTGGACACTGGGTGGATGAGGCGTCGGTGGGTGGATGAGTGGACACTGGGTGGGTGAGTCGTTGGGTCGTCGGTGGGTGGATGAGGGGTTGGTGGGTGGATGAGGCGTCGGTGGGTGGATGAGGCGTCGGTGGATGGATGAGGCGTCGGTGGGTGGATGAGAGGACACTGGGTGGGTGAGTCGTCGGTGGGTGGATGAGGCGTCGGTGGGTGGATGAGTCGTCGGTGGGTTGATGAGGCGTTGGTGGATGGATGAAGGGTCAGTGGGTGGATGAGGGATCAGTGGGTGGATGAGGCGTCGGTGGGTGGGAGAGGCCATGTGTACGTGATCCACCCCCGGGGGGGGGGGAATGGCAATGTGGAGTTGATGACGTCAGACGGACTTGACCTCACCCCTCACTATCACCCCCCCTATACATATACCCACACCCCCTCCATCATCATCACCCCCCCCGTACATTGCACTACGCTACTAGTCCCTTCCACCACATCACCCCTTCATTATTCCCTCCCTACCAATCTCATCCACCTGAGTCCTCCCCTCTACAATGTCCTCATCCACTACAATAACCCCCACCCAACCCCCCTCTACAATGTCCTCATCCACTACAATAGCCTTCCACCTAAGTCCCCCCCCCTCTACAATGTCCTCATCCACTACAATAACCCTCCACCTATGTCTCCCCCCTACAATGTCCTAATCCACTACAATAACCCCCCTCTACAATGTCCTCATCCACTACAATAACCCTCCACCTAAGTCCCCCCCTCTACAATGTCCTCATCCACTACAATAAACCTCCACCCAACCCCCCTCTACAATGTCCTCATCCGCTACAATAACCCCACACCCAACCCCCTCTCTCCTTCCCCCCATCCACACTGATCGCTTTACAGCATCCACTACAACACGACGAAGAAACACAAACACACAGGAGAAAAACACAAGACTGTGAGGTGTATTGAACCATGACGGCAAAGAGCCAGCAAGTACACAGGACAACAACACCCCCCCACACACACACCCCCCACACACACACCCACCCCACACACACACCCACCCCACACATGGCGGGGGGTGGGGGATATTCGGGGGAGGAGGAGGGGAAGAGAACACCCCCTCCCCCTCCACACACACACACACACACACACCTGCTCAACACATCTCATCACACCTGCTCAACACATCTCATCACACCTGCTCAACACATCTCACCACACCTGCTCAACACATCTCATCACACCTGCTCAACACATCTCATCACACCTGCCTTCCTTCACCTGCGCATCACTGTCCATCCTCAGACCTCAATGCCGCTCGTGACAGTGAAATCAACACCTGGGGCAGTGCGAAAGCATAAAATTACAGTGGTAACATCAGCAGTGCTTCGCAATGCACTGCACTTCACTGCATCTATACATATATATAAAGTACATACGCACAGCACTTCACTGCATCACGTGTGCGTCCCAACGGGGCACGCAACCCACTGTGACGCACCATAAGCCCATGTGACGCAAAGCCATGTGACGCAATTCGACACCCCCATCCATTCTACAACCGTGGGATTCGAACCGCGCCATACAAGCGCCACTGGCACTGTTCCTCACGTACGATCAAGACAAGAAAAACATATAATAAATGTGTGTGAAGATCTTAAATCAATTCCTTCAACACAAACGTAAAATCTAAATGACTTTTAAAAAGCTGTTACGGGCGCGGGAGCCACCAGCACACACGCGCGCGCCGCGCCTCACACTCGTATTCTACAACCCCGCGCGTGTGTGTTTCGCTGTTCCACTCCGCTCTGCGCCCCCCGCGCACAACACGCCCTCGCGGTGTACGCAACACACACCAGGAGGAGGGAGCGGCGGCGGCGTGCGCGAAGTACAGCAGCGAGAGATGAGCCACCAATGAACATGTGTGTGTGTGTGTGTTGTGTGTGTGTGTGTGTGTGTGTGGTGTGTGTGTGTGTGTGTGTGTGTGTGGAGGTACAGAGGGCGAAGGCAGGGCGAGCTTAACCTCACTCGGGCCCTAACCTCACACCTCCCTCCCTCCGCCAGCGTGGATGACTCACACCACAAGCATCCATCACGGAGCGCTGTGTGCGTGTGCGTGTGAGAGTGAGTGTGTGTGTGTGTGTGTGTGTGTGTGTGTGTGTGTGTGTTGTGTGTCTCGGGTCGTCCTCGTCTTCAAACACCACCACGGCAACACAATATCATAAACACTCCCGCGCTTGCGCAACACCTGTGCGGGACGCCACGCAACACACACCTGCCTCAAATCACAACACATCCCACCGCGCATCGAACACCTGTGCGGACGCCACGCAACACACCTGCCTCAAATCACAACATATACCAGTCTTTACAACCATCAACACAAAGAGACTCATAACATCCCGAACACTTCGTTCAAAACACCTGTACAACACAAGACACCCCGGTCTATATAAACACCTGCTTCCACAGCTGCCACATCTGTACATGTGATGTCGTCTGGCAACTCCACACACCTGTTCCTACAAACCTGCTGTAACATGAGCCTCTCTCAACACTTATGTAACTCATATCAGAGTTTTCACACACACACACACACACACACACACACATATTGGAAAGGATCACAATTTTGCGCGTGATCAAGGTATTCCTATGAGTCCACGGGGGAAAATGAAACACGATAAGTTCCCAAGTGCACTTTCGTGTAATAATCACATCATCAGGGGGAGACACAAGAGAGAAATATAAGTCAGTTGATATACATCGAAGAGACGAAGCTAGGACGCCATTTGGTAAACATGTGACTGTCCAAAATATACGTATGGACAATCACATGTTTACCAAACGCATTTAAAAGTACATTTGAAAACGGGAGCTGGTCAACGGTCAACACCCGTTTTCTACACCGTTCCGGTCAATCGTCATTTTACGAGTCAGGTCGGAGCGGCTCCTGTTCAATGTAATCTATTCCAGGATGCGCTATTCATCAGTCTAATTACATTATCCCCCCTGGAAGGTCAAATTTAAAAGCATAGGGGCGTTTATAAAAAAAATAATGGGGGGAGGGGGCTTCCATTAACTGTCATTAACGCGGTGTTATGGGTTTAAGGAAAACGTAATTATGTAATCATCTCTACGTCACGTCCACTTTTCATATATATATATATATATATATATATATATATATATATATATATATATATATATATATATATATATATATATGATGTGATTATTACACGAAAGTGCACTTGGGAACTTAGAGTGTTTCATTTTCCCCGTGGACTCATAAGAATATATATATATATATATATATATATGACAATAGCATACTTTATGCAAATTAATGAGTTGTTTATTATAATCTTTCATTCTAACTCATTATGATGACATGGGACACACAAGCGCCCTTTCAGTACATAATTTAATCAACTCCATCAAAGGCATCATATATATATATGATGTGATTATTACACGAAAGTGCACTTGGGAACTTAGAGTGTTTCATTTTCCCCGTGGACTCATAAGAATATATATATATATATATATATATATATATATATATGACAATAGCATACTTTATGCAAATTAATGAGTTGTTTATTATAATCTTTCATTCTAACTCATTATGATGACATGGGACACACAAGCGCCCTTTCAGTACATAATTTAATCAACTCCATCAAAGGCAAAAAAGAGAAAAAAAAATGGTAATTACCTATACATGAAAACGGACTTTGGCAAGCCAGCTGTTCAAAACCTGTTCCCTTTTTTTTTTTTGATCACTTCTGGCTGAACCATTCTGGAAGAGGGCATAAAAAAAGAGATAAAAAAAAGACATTACCTTGTCGCATACCATCGCAAGATGGTGTCCTTGTGAACGCCTTATGTGTCACACTGTAGGTCAAACCCTGAGCAGTACGACCATTGGAGACGACGGTACGACCACTGGACACGACGGTACGACCATTGGAGACGACGGTACGACCACTGGAGACGACGGTACGACCATTAGCATGACGGTACGACCACTGGTAACGACGGTACGACCATTGGAGACGACGGTACGACCACTGGCAACGACGGTGCGACCATTGGCAACGACGGTACGACCATTGGAGACGACGGTATGACAACTGGACACGACGGTACGACCATTGAACACGACGGTACGACCACTGGAGACAACGGTACGACCATTGAGCATGAGTACAACGGTACGACCCTTGAGCATGAGTACAACGGTACGACCCTTGAGCATGAGTACAACGGTACGACCCTTGAGCATGAGTACAACGGTACGACCCTTGAGCATGAGTACAACGGTACGACCCTTGAGCATGAGTACAACGGTACGACCCTTGAGCATGAGTACAACGGTACGACCCTTGAGCATGAGTACAACGGTACGACCCTTGAGCATGAGTACAACGGTACGACCCTTGAGCATGAGTACAACGGTACGACCCTTGAGCATGAGTACAACGGTACGACCCTTGAGCATGAGTACAACGGTACGACCCTTGAGCATGAGTACAACGGTACGACCCTTGAGCATGAGTACAACGGTACGACCCTTGAGCATGAGTACAACGGTACGACCCTACAGGACGGTGTAACGGTACGACCCTTGAGGGTGAGTACAACGGTACGACCCTACAGGACGGTGTAACGGTACGACCCTTGAGGGTGAGTACAACGGTACGACCCTTGAGGGTGAGTACAACGGTACGACCCTTGAGCATGAGTACAACGGTACGACCCTTGAGCATGAGTACAACGGTACGACCCTTGAGGGTGAGTACAACGGTACGACCCTTGAGCATGAGTACAACGGTACGACCCTACAGGACGGTGTAACGGTACGACCCTTGAGGGTGAGTACAACGGTACGACCCTTGAGGGTGAGTACAACGGTACGACCCTTGAGGGTGAGTACAACGGTACGACCCTTGAGGGTGAGTACAACGGTACGACCCTTGAGGGTGAGTACAACGGTACGACCCTTGAGGGTGAGTACAACGGTACGACCCTTGAGGGTGAGTACAACGGTACGACCCTTGAGGGTGAGTACAACGGTACGACCCTTGAGGGTGAGTACAACGGTACGACCCTTGAGGGTGAGTACAACGGTACGACCCTTGAGGGTGAGTACAACGGTACGACCCTTGAGGGTGAGTACAACGGTACGACCCTTGAGGGTGAGTACAACGGTACGACCCTTGAGGGTGAGTACAACGGTACGACCCTGAGGATGAGTACAACGGTACGACCCTTGAGGGTGAGTACAACGGTACGACCCTTGAGCATGAGTACAACGGTACGACCCTTGAGCATGAGTACAACGGTACGACCCTACAGGACGGTGTAACGGTACGACCCTTGAGCATGAGTACAACGGTACGACCCTACAGGACGGTGTAACGGTACGACCCTTGAGCATGAGTACAACGGTACGACCCTACAGGACGGTGTAACGGTACGACCCTTGAGCATGAGTACAACGGTACGACCCTTGAGCATGAGTACAACGGTACGACCCTTGAGCATGAGTACAACGGTACGACCCTACAGGACGGTGTAACGGTACGACCCTTGAGCATGAGTACAACGGTACGACCCTTGAGCATGAGTACAACGGTACGACCCTTGAGCATGAGTACAACGGTACGACCCTTGAGCATGAGTACAACGGTACGACCCTTGAGCATGAGTACAACGGTACGACCCTTGAGCATGAGTACAACGGTACGACCCTTGAGCATGAGTACAACGGTACGACCCTACAGGACGGTGTAACGGTACGACCCTTGAGCATGAGTACAACGGTACGACCCTTGAGGGTGAGTACAACGGTACGACCCTTGAGGGTGAGTACAACGGTACGACCCTACAGGACGGTGTAACGGTACGACCCTTGAGGGTGAGTACAACGGTACGACCCTACAGGACGGGTGTAACGGTACGACCCTTGAGCATGAGTACAACGGTACGACCCTTGAGGGTGAGTACAACGGTACGACCCTACAGGACGGGTGTAACGGTACGACCCTTGAGCATGAGTACAACGGTACGACCCTTGAGCATGAGTACAACGGTACGACCCTTGAGGATGAGTACAACGGTACGACCCTTGAGGGTGAGTACAACGGTACGACCCTACAGGACGGGTGTAACGGTACGACCCTTGAGCATGAGTACAACGGTACGACCCTACAGGACGGGTGTAACGGTACGACCCTTGAGCATGAGTACAACGGTACGACCCTTGAGCATGAGTACAACGGTACGACCCTACAGGACGGTGTAACGGTACGACCCTTGAGCATGAGTACAACGGTACGACCCTTGAGGATGAGTACAACGGTACGACCCTACAGGACGGGTGTAACGGTACGACCCTTGAGCATGAGTACAACGGTACGACCCTTGAGCATGAGTACAACGGTACGACCCTTGAGCATGAGTACAACGGTACGACCCTACAGGACGGGTGTAACGGTACGACCCTTGAGCATGAGTACAACGGTACGACCCTTGAGCATGAGTACAACGGTACGACCCTTGAGCATGAGTACAACGGTACGACCCTTGAGCATGAGTACAACGGTACGACCCTTGAGCATGAGTACAACGGTACGACCCTTGAGGGTGAGTACAACGGTACGACCCTACAGGACGGTGTAACGGTACGACCCTTGAGGGTGAGTACAACGGTACGACCCTTGAGCATGAGTACAACGGTACGACCCTACAGGACGGTGTAACGGTACGACCCTTGAGCATGAGTACAACGGTACGACCCTTGAGCATGAGTACAACGGTACGACCCTTGAGGGTGAGTACAACGGTACGACCCTTGAGGGTGAGTACAACGGTACGACCCTTGAGGGTGAGTACAACGGTACGACCCTTGAGGGTGAGTACAACGGTACGACCCTTGAGGGTGAGTACAACGGTACGACCCTTGAGGGTGAGTACAACGGTACGACCCTTGAGGGTGAGTACAACGGTACGACCCTGGAGCATGAGTTACCACGGTTCGACCCTGAGGATGAGTACAACGGTAGACCCTACAGGACGGGTGTAACGGTACGACCCTTGAGCAGAGTACAACGTCGACCTTGAACGAGTACAACGAGACCCTGGCTGAGACGTACATGAGCATGATACAACGGTACGACCCTTGAGTGTAACGTACGACCTAAGGAGCGGTACGACCCTTGAGCATAGTAACGTCACCTGAGGCGTACAACGGTACGCCTACCTTTACGACCCTACAGGACGGTGACGTAACGGTACGACCTTTCAGGACAAGTACAACGGTACGACCCTTGAGCATGAGTACAACGGTACGACCCTTGAGCACGAAAAGGTACGACCCTTGACTATAACAATGTAGCTTTTGGATCAGACCCTAGAGAACCTCCAACTAGAAGGTACTGGAACCTCCTTCTGGAATTGAAACCTCCAACTGGGGGTTGGAAACCTCTTTCTGGAGTTGAAACCTCCAACTGGAGGGTACTGAAACCTCCTTCTGGAATTGAAACCTCCAACTGGGGGGTTGGAAACCTTTCTGGAGTTGAAACCTCCAATAGGAGGGTACTGAAACCTCCTGGAGTTGAAACCTCCAACTGAGGAGTTGGAAACCTCTTTCTAGAGTTGAAACCTCCAAGTGGAGGATTGAAACCTCTTTCTGGGGTTGAAACCCTCCTGGGGTACGTGAACACTCCATCGAAATTGTCTACTGAATAATATCAAAATTATTATACGTCTAAAAGAAAAAAAAATTATCTTTTACTTCATACTAATTTACTTAATCAATCTACCAAAATTACTACCTCCTCAGGACCCCCCCCCCCTTTTTTTACCTCATTTAATAATTACACAATTACACAGGTAATTACACACGACGTAATCATGAGCCAAACATGAAGGTAATCCAGTACAAGTAGATACATTTAACTAGTTATTTCCTTTCGTGTAAACATATTATTATTATTATTATTATTATTATTATTATTATCATTATTATTATTATCATTATTATTATTATCATTATTATTATTATCATTATTATTATAATTATCATTATTATTATTATTACTATCATTATTATTATTATTATTATTATTATTATTATTATTATTATTATTATTATCATTATTACTATCATTATCATTATACTTTGTCGCTGTCTCCTGCGTTAGCGAGGTAGCGCAAGGAAACAGACGAAAGAATGGCCCAACCCACCCACATACACATGTATATACATACACGTCCACACACGCAAATATACATACCTATACATTTCAACGTATACATACATATATACACATGTACATAATCATACTTGCTGCCTTCATCCATTCCCGTCGCCACCTCACCACATGAAATGGCACCCCACCCCCCTCTCCCCGCGCGAGGTAGCGCTGGGAAAAGACAACAAAGGCCCCAATCGTTCACACTCAGTCTCTAGCTGTCATGTAATAATGCACCGAAACCACAGCTCCCTTTCCACATCCAGGCCCCACACAACTTTCCATGGTTTACCCCAGACGCTTCACATGCCCTGGTTCAATCCACTGACAGCACGTCGACCCCGGTATACCACATCGTTCCAATTCACTCTATTCCTTGCACGCCTTTCACCCTCCTGCATGTTCAGGCACCGATCGCTCAAAATCTTTTCACTCCATCTTTCCACCTCCAATTTGGTCTCCCACTCTTCTCCCTAGGATGAACAGCGACAATGCACGGAGCTGCTGCCATTGAGAGAAACGATATTTCTTTTAGGACGAACAACAACAACCTGAGAGCGAAGCTGTTTAATAATAATAATAATAATAATAATAATAATAATAATAATAATAATAATAATAACAATAATAATAATAATGATAATGATAATAATAACAATAATAATAATAACAATAATAATAATAATGATAATAATAATAATAATAATAATAATAATAATAATAATAATAATAATAATAATAACAATAATAATAATAATAATAATAACAATAATAACAATAATAATAATAATAATAACAATAATAATAATAATAATAATAATAATAATAATAATAATAATATTAATAACAATAATAAAATCAATAATAATAATAATAATAATAATAATAATAATAATAATAATAATAATAATAAAATAAATAAATAAATAATAATCCCGTCTCAGTAGTAACATAGGGAGCAACAAGATGTAAACCGATGTATACTTCGAGGTACGTGGTTGGCCACTGAAGGTCGACGTGCCCATTCCAGCGACAGGGGATTGCCGCCAGTATCGACCTTCACACACACACAAACACACACACAACCAGGGCAATATGACGGGGCGGGGTGTAGATCATGCTACACCAGACAGCTGCCCCCACCCCCCCAAACACCTGACTCCCACAATGCCTTAGTAATGACATCATAGCGTAGGTGTGTGTGTGTGTGTGTGTGTGATGGCTTGTGGCGCACATGTGAACCACACGCACACACACACACGTACACTTGATATACACACCTGCCACACACACACACACACGTACACTTGATATACACACCTGCCACACACACATACACTTGATATACACACCTGCCACACACACACACACGCACACACACAGACACGTACACTTGATATACACACCTGCCACACACACAGATATACACACCTGCCACACACACACACACACACACACACACACACTGATATACACACCTGCCACACAAACACACACACGTACACTTGATATACACACCTGCCACACAGACACACACACACCTGATATATACACCTGCCACACACACACACACCTGACAACCCTCGACTCCTACCAAATGTATAAAAAAAACTCAACTCCTCACAAAATCGACTTTTTTAAACTCAACGCCCAAATACTTGAGTCCCCCCCATTTTCGCACTCCGTCAGCAACACGTTTTCTCTCGCCTACGCCTGGTCATTTCCTAACCATTTTCACTTATCATTAAAGGCATTACCTCAAAATAATTACGGTGGCGTTATTACCCTTTATCATCGGCTAATTCCACAGCAAGGTCAACATAGACGTTTTTTAGTTATTTTATTTTGCTTTGTCGCTGTCTCCCGCGTTAGCGAGGTAGCGTAAGGAAACAGACGAAAGAATGGCCTAAACCCACCCACATACACATGTATATATATACACGTCCACACACGCACATATACATACCTATACATCTCAACGTATTCATATATATATATATATATATATATATACACAGACATATACATATATATATACATGTACATAATTCATACTGTCTGCCTTTATTCATTCCCGTCGCCACCTCGCCACACATGGAATAACAACCCCCTCCCCCCCTCATGTGTGCGAGGTAGCGCTAGGAAAAGACAACAAAGGCCATATATATATATATATATATATATATATATATATATATATATATATATATATATATATATATATATATAAAGGTTTTATCTATACAATAGCGACTATGAAAGCGGATAAACAAATCATAAAAAATGCATTTAAATGCCCCTGCTCGTGCATGGGGGGGAAGGGGGGGGTTAACGGCGCGTCCTCCATCCCCACAGACAGAGGGGTGGGGTTCGATACCCTCCCGTCTGGGTTCGATACCCTCCACGTCTGGGTTCGAACCCTTGGCTCTGGTTTGGCTGTCTTCAGCTTTAGGGAGTAACCTCCCCCCTGCCCCCCCCGCCCCGAATCTTCCTTCCCCTCACTTGGGAAACTTTTCCCGCCCAATCTTCCTCACGGTCTGTACCCGATTCCCATCTTCTTTGAGCAATATCTCTCCACCGTTCCATTTTCTTTGAGCAATATTTCTCCACCGTTCCATTTTCTTTGAGCAATATTTCTCCACCGTTCCATCTTGGGCAATATCTCTCCACCGTTCAATTTTCTTTGAGCAATATTTCTCCACCATTCCATCTTCTTTGAGCAATATCTCTCCACCATTCCATCTTCTTTGAGTAATATCTCTCCACCATTCCATCTTCTTCAATATCTCTCCACCGTTCCATTTTCTTTGAGCAATATTTCTCCACCATTCCATTTTCTTTGAGCAATATTTCTCCACCATTCCATCTTCTTTGAGCAATATCTCTCCACCATTCCATCTTCTTTGAGCAATATCTCTCCACCATTCCATCTTCAATTAAGCAACATCTCTCCACCATTCCATTTTCTTTGAGCAATATTTCTCCACCATTCCATCTTCTTTGAGCAATATCTCTCCACCATTCCATTTTCAATTAAGCAACATCTCTCCACCATTCCATCTTCTTTGAGCAATATCTCTCCACCATTCCATCTTCTTCAATATCTCTCCACCATTCCATTTTCTTTGAGCAATATCTCTCCACCATTCCATCTTCTTTGAGCAATATCTCTCCACCATTCCATCTTCAATTAAGCAACATCTCTCCACCATTCCATCTTCTTTGAGCAACATTGAACAATATGTCTCCACCATTCCATCTTCTTCGAGCAATATTGAACAAATACCTCTCCACCCATTCCATTTCAACGTCTTTCCCCTTCCAAGCTCCAGCTGTGTTGACCCCCCTATATATCTCCTTTTCCATCCCATCACAAGACCATTCCCTTTCCCTGCGTTTATCTCAAACTTTTTCCGTTTCTTTTCCTCTCTGTTCCGTCAGTGTCCCGATCGGTCGAGTGTGGCCAAGAGAGACACATCTGTTCCATTTTCTCTTCCACACAGCTGTTCCATCTTCTCGTCTATACAGCTGTTCCATCTTCTCTTCTATACATCTGTTCCATCTTTTCTTCTATACATCTGTTCCATCTTCTCTTCCACACATTTGTTCCATCTTCTCTTCTATACATCTGTTCCATCTTCTCTTCCACACATCTGTTGCATTTTCTCTTCCACACATCTGTTCCATTTTCTCTTCCACACATCTGTTCCATTTTCTCTTCCACACAT
>NC_092289.1:17013277-17025777 GCF_036320965.1 Panulirus ornatus | reverse complement strand
AACATCATCATCTCAAAACCAAAACGCGCAATTTGGATTTTCCAAAAACTCTAAATCTAATTCTAAAGTCTAATTCTAAATTCGTATAGAGACGAGTGGGAGAGGTATGACGAAATCGGTGAACACGTGGAATGGGACAGCTTAAAGCCTTCTAACTTCTCGGCCTCAGCTTAGCGTAAAACCCCCCCACACACACCCCCAGCTTAGTGTAGGGGGGGAGGACTCATCTGTGTTTACATTGTGGGAGTGTGGAGGTCACCTCATAGATCCAGGTCACTCGAAAGGGCCAGGTCATCCCATAGGACCCAGATCATCCCACCTCACAGGGCCAGGTCACCCCGAAAGGGCCAGGTCACCTCACCTCACACTAACAGGTCACCACACAGGGCCAGGTCACCTCCTCACACTAACAGGTTACCCCACAGGGCCAGGTCACCTCACCTCACACTTCCAGGTCACCAGAAAGGGCCAGGTCACCTCACACTTCCAGGTCACCTGTGTCATCCCACAGACCCAGGTTCCCCCCTCACACTTCCAGGTCACCCCACAGGGCCAGGTCACCTCAACTCACTTCCAGGTCACCCCACCTCACACTTCCAGGTCACCCCACAGGGCCAGGTGACCCCCTTACATTTCCGGGTCACCCCACAGGGCCAGGTCCCCTCACACTAACAGGTCACCTCACAGGATCACTGTACCCCTCTCTCAGATAACAGTATCTATAAGTATCTATCCAATATATATATATATATATATATATATATATATATATATATATATATATATATATATATATATATATATATATATATATTTCTACGTGGATCTTATAGTAATTATCATACCATTAACACTGGAGTCTCGTACATTATCTTTTATTTCAACATGCTTAATGACCTGTCGATAAACAAACGACCATATGATCTGTTAATAAGCAAAGACCACAAGATGTCAATAAACAAAGACCATATGGCCTGTCAATAAACAAAGACCACAAGATCGGTTAACAAACAAAGACCACATGGCCTGTCAATAAACAAAGACCACAAGATCGGTTAACAAACAAAGACCACATGGCCTGTCAATAAACAAAGACCACAAGATCGGTTAACAAAGAAAGACCATATGGCCTGTCAATAAACAAAGACCACAAGATCGGTTGATAAACAAAGACCACATGGCCTGTCAATAAACAAAGACCATACCAAATCACATACACTTAGATGAAGACGGTCTTTTCACTCAGAAGGCATCGAACCCCTCCCTCGTCCTCCTTGTCCATGGTCTTGCGATCGCGTCCACTACCCTACTGGGGAAGGGTTCGAACCCCCTAGTCCAATGTACTTTTTAAACAACCACTTTTCACAACCGCCGAAGACGCCCGTCCCCTTGTAACAGATCAATACAACTAAAATCCATATGATCATTATTTTTCGCCAACGAGACAATAATATCTTTTCCACATTTCTCTCTCTCTCTCTCTCTCTCTCTCTCTCTCTCTCTCTCTCTCTCTCTCTCTCTCTCTCCTGCATGACCCCCTTCCCCGCTGCTCCTCAACAGCAGGCATGACTATTCCATGACCGACTGGACGCATGAGAACTCTCCATTAATCCCAGTGAAATTGAAAAATAGAAATAAAGAAAACTGAAAAAAAAAAAATACACAGTGAAAATGAAAATAAAAAAGGAAAACGGAAAAAGTGAAAATGAAAATAAAAAAGGAAAACGGAAAAAGTTAAAATAAGTAAAAAATAAAACGGAAAAAAGTGAATAAAGAAGAAAACTGAAATAAAAGTGAAAATGAAAATAAAAAAGAAAACGGAAAAAGTGAAATTGAAAAAAAATAAAAATGAAAATAAAAAGAAAACGGAGAAAAATGAAGAAAACTGAAAAAAAGTAAAAATGAAAATATAAAAGAAAACTGAAAAAAATGAAAATGAAAATAAAAGAAAACGGAAAAAAGTGAAAACGAGAATAAAAAGAAAACGGAAGGAAAAACTCTCTCTTCCGTGCGCCACCTTTACCATTTCCTCTCTGCTCTTCCTCCTGGTATTTAGGAAAGCCCAGTTTATCCCCTCATGGACAGAACTTCCTTGATAGGGTGAAGTCCAATCCTCACCCCCCCGCCCCCCGACCCCCCTGGAAGTCCTCCCTTAACACCTTAAAAACACCAGTCCAGTTCCACCTGAAGTCCTCCCTTAACACTTTCAAAACAGTAGTCCAGTCTCCCCCTAAGTCCTCCCTTAACACCTTAAAAACACCAGGCTAGCAAAACCCCCTTAAAGTCCTCCCTTAACACCTTAAAAAACACCAGTCCATTCCCCTGTAATACCTCCCTTTAACACCATTTTAACACCAGTCCAATCTCAGCCTCACACTTCACGCAATCAACATACCTCAACATTGTTAATACGACCCATCATTTCCACTTCGCGCTACACACACACACACACACACACACACACACAGACACACACACACAGACACACACACAACCTGGAGCCCATCATGCGTCCAGTACAGCAGCAGGACCAATCAGGTCGCCTGTCCTTCGCGTCATGTCACCTCGCCACCGCCGGTCAAGCCACCTGCCACCTGGCACCTCCCCGTTGTGCCACCTGGTGTCAGGTCTTCGCAATTGAAGAAAATAATGAAAAAAAATGTATAATAATGAGATTTTTTTGTGTGTCATTGCAATTAACGGAGACATGACACACATGATACTAACACATACTTGTATTTTTGTCACCTCATCCTCCCACATCACACTTCTGGGTTACCTCATGAATCTACGCGTCACCTTATACTCCTGCCTCATACACTTCTGGGTCACCTCATACTCCCGTCTCATACTTCTGGGTCACCTCATACCCCCGTCTCATACTTCTGGGTCGCCTCATACTCCCGTCTCATACTTCTGGGTCACCTCATACCCCCGTCTCATACTTCTGGGTCACCTCATACCCCCGTCTCATACTTCTGGGTCGCCTCATACTCCCGTCTCATACTTCTGGGTCACCTCATACTCCCGTCTCATACTTCTGGGTCACCTCATACTCCCGTCTCATACTTCTGGGTCACCTCATATTCCCGTCTCATACTTCTGGGTCACATACTCCCGTCTCATACTTCTGGGTCACCTCATACCCCCGTCTCATACTTCTGGGTCACCTCATACTCCCATCTCATACTTCTAGGTCACCTCATACTCCCATCTCATACTTCTAGGTCACCTCATACTCCCATCTCATACTTCTAGGTCACCTCATACTCCCGTCTCATACTTCTGGGTCGCCTCATACTTCTGGGTCACCTCATACTCCCGTCTCATACTTCTGGGTCACCTCATACCCGTCTCATACTTCTGGGTCGCCTCATACTTCTGGGTCGCCTCATACTCCCGTCTCGCCTCATACTTCTGAGCCACCTCATACTCCAGCTTCACACTTCGGGGTCTCACCTCATACTCCCCCCAAGGGGTTACCTCGCATGTAAAATAAAAAGAAAAAAAAAAAGTTATTCTCCAATGGCGTTACTTATGGAGAGTTAAGCCGTTGTTTTTCGCGTTTTTTTCCCTCCCTCATCTCTCTCTCTCTCTCTCTCTCTCTCTCTCTCTCTCTCTCTCTCTCTCTCTCTCTCTCTCCACACCGTCCGGACCACTTTAACTCCACGGGGAGAGAGAGATAGATAGATAGATAGATAGATAGATAGAGAGAGAGAGAGAGAGAGAGAGAGAGAGAGAGAGAGAGAGAGAGAGAGAGAGAAGCCCCACGCCCTTCTTAAATATAGAGAGATAAGGGTGGTCTCTCGTACCCCCATTGATATGATAATGCTCAAATCAGATAAGAGAGAGATAACGTTTTATCTTGGCACAGATGTGTCTGCAACGCCTCTCTTTCCTTTTTTACGGTATCTCTATGACGGCGGCGGTACGGTACGGCTCCGTCCGTGAGCACGGCGGCGGTACGGTACGGTACGGCTCCGTCCGTGAGCACGGCGGCGGTACGGTACGGCTCGCCCGTGCGCACGGCGTACGGTACGGTACGGTACGGCTCCCGTCCGTGAGCACGGCGGCGGTACGGTACGGCTCCGTCCCGTCCGTGAGCACGGCGGCGTACGGTACGGTACGGCTCCGTCCGTGAGCACGGCAGCGGCAGCGGTGCGATACGGTACGGCCCGCGAGGAAGGTCGCCTCAAAGGTCACGCCGCCGTACCCAAAGGTCATAGCATCGTAAAAGGAACCCGGAAATTGAGGGAAAAGTTACTACACACACGCACACACACACACACACACACACACACACACACACACACACTGTAACCACGTCAGAATCGAAGGACAAATAGTGTTTGCACATTGTGAGTACAGAGGACGTGAAGACTGGCACAATTACGACTAAATAAATGAAGATTATAGATAATAAAAGATGGTAAATACAAACTAAACGAGGAAGTGAAACTGTAAACAACACACCGAGAAAATGATGACTGTAAACAACACCGGGAAAGAATAAAAAAACATTGTAAACAAGAGACTGAAATGGTGGCGACAGGAAACAATAAAAGCTAAGAAAGTGAAAACTCTAAACAATAGAGATGGAAAGTAATGTAAACAAGAGACGGTGAGAGGCAAGACTGGAGACAATAAGGACAGAGAGAGTGATGTAAACAAGAGACTGAGATGAAGACTGCAAACAACAACAGACTTGAGTGAACACTGTAAACAAATAAGCTCGATATATATTGGTAATGGGCCACTTAGTCTCAACACTTGTCCACCAGTATTATATATATATATATATATATATATATATATATATATATATATATATATATATATATATATATATATATATATATCGAAGTTGATATACAACGAAGAGACGAAGCTTCGTCTCTTCGATGTATATTAACTGACTGTTATATTTCTCTCATGTGTCTCCCCTGATGATGTGATTATTACACGAAAGTGCACTTGGGAACTTTTCGTGTTTCATTTTCCCCGTGGACTCATAGGAATATATATATATATATATATATCACCTGCTGAATCAAGGATATTTAGTGTATAAAGCCAAGGTCTCCCAGAAATAACAACAACAACAACAACAAGAACAATAACAGGGGGGGGTAAATATGTGAGTTTTCAAAACTTTTCACTCCATTCCAAGTTGAAGAGCGGGGTAACCCCAGAGATTTTCTTTGCACTTAAGTCTCTTTTAGGTACACAAATACTAACACAACTTAAAAAAAAAGAAAAAAAAAATTATACAAGATATAGAAAATTTGGCAAAGTTATTTAAAAAAAAAAAAAGGGGGTTTTAGAAAGAATAATACAAAATACAGACTGGCAAAATTACAAAAAAAAGGGAATTAAAAAATAAAATTCTTCAGCCACAACAATAAATACAGAAAGAAAAATGAAAGAAAAATAGGGAAAACCAGAAGCCCAAGCTTAAAAACCAGAAACCCAAGCTTAAAAACCAGAAACCCAAGCTTAAAAACCAGAAACCCAAGCTTAAAAACCAGAAACCCAAGCTTAAAAACCAGAAGCCCAAGCTTAAAAACCAGAAACCCAAGCTTAAAAACCAGAAACCCAAGCTTAAAAACCAGAAGCCCAAGCTTAAAAACCAGAAACCCAAGCTTAAAAACCAGAAGCCCAAGCTTAAAAACCAGAAACCCAAGCTTAAAAACCAGAAGCCCAAGCTTAAAAACCAGAAACCCAAGCTTAAAACCCCGTTTTCCATTTTCTTCGTTGGAGAACGATACCTCTCTGAGCAGGTAGGACTGAAGCAATCTGTCTTTAATACAGTCATAATCATAAACACAAGGCCACTGCCTGCTGGATTAACGTCACTTGGATGTCTTAATGTCACTTGTACTGGCCTTCTCTGAGAGCGCGCTTTGGACAATCTCTCATTCTTCCTCCTCTCTCTCACTTCGTTATGTAATTTCTTTTTGAAATACGTTATATAATAATCGAAAGGTTTAAATGTCACTTTATATATATATATATATATATATATATATATATATATATATATATATATATATATATGTATATATATATATATACACGAAGCTTAAAAAGCTGCTTAAGTTGAGAGAGAGAGAGGGAGAGAGAGAGAGAGAGAGAGAGAGAGAGAGAGAGAGAGAGAGAGAGAGAGAGAGAGAGAGAGAGAGAGAGAGAGAGTTTGGTAGAGAGGCCTTTTGGGGCGAAAATAAAAGACTCTTTAAAGGTAAAGTATGTCTTCTGGGGTAAAAAAAAAAAAAAAAAGGGGGGGTAAAAAAAAAAAAACCCAGTGTTGCTGGGCAAGAAGCAATCTTTTTTTTTTTTGTGGGGTGTGGGAATATACTTTTATCTTTATCATTTTAAAAGAGACAAAAAAATATCGAACCACCTCTTAAAACTTTCACACACTGCTCTCTCTCTCTCTCTCTCTCTCTCTCTCTCTCTCTCTCCAAAAGAAGGAACAGAGAAGGGGGCCAGGTGAGGATATTCCCTCAGAGACCCAGTCCTCTGTTCTTAACGCTACCTCGCTGACGCGGGAAATGGCGAATAGTATGAAAGAAAGAATATATATATATATATATATATATATATATATATATATATATATATATATATATACATATACATATAATACATTTCAAGCAGGAAGAGCCACTTAACACCACGATACTGCCCTCACTGGTGTGAAATCCGACTGAAGGATATTGAAACGACGTCCAGGTGAGCGAAAACTTACGAGAGTCGGTTGCGTTTCGTTCCTAACGGACACGCCATGTGTGTCACCTTGATGTTGCCAGTACGCTTGGTCGCCTTTTCGGTGTTGCCAGTACAAACCCGTCTCATATATTTCACATATCATATACACATATCTATAAAAATTCATATACATATAGACGTTAATAAATGATAAAAATGTCTATCTAGATTGATGAATGGTTATTTGGAAGGCATATCCCTTTTCGAACAATAGGGGGTCGTATATGTGTGTGTGTGTATATATATATATATATATATATATATATATATATATATATATATATATTCCTATGAGTCCACGGGGAAAATGAAACACGAAAAGTTCCCAAGTGCACTTTCGTGTAATAATCACATCATCAGGGGAGACACAAGAGAGAAATATTACAGTCAGTTGATAGACATCGAGACGAACCTTGGCGCACGACGGTACGACCCTGGAGCACGAGATTACGATGCTCTTGCACGACAATAAGATCCTTGAGTACGAAAGTACGATCATTGAGCACTACGGTACGACCCTCGAGCGTAATACGATCCTTGAGCACAACAATCCGATCCTTAAGCACGACGTTACGATCTTTGTGTACGACGGTACGATCTTTGTGTACGACGGTACGATCAATGAGCACGACGGTACGACCTTAGTGTACGACGGTACGATCTTTGTGTACGACGGTACGATCTTTGTGTACGACGGTACGATCAGTGATCACGACGGTACGATCTTTGTGTACAACGGTACGATCAGTGAGCACGACGGTACGACCTTAGTGTACGACGGTACGATCAATGAGCACAACGGTACGATCTTTGTGTACGACGGTACGATCAATGAGCACGACGGTACGACCTTAGTGTACGACGGTACGATCAATGAGCACAACGGTACGATCTTTGTGTACGACGGTACGATCAATGAGCACAACGGTACGACCTTAGTGTACGACGGTACGATCAATGAGCACGACGGTACGATCTTTGTGTACGACGGGACGATCAATGAGCACGACGGTACGACCTTTGTGTACGACGGTACGATCTAAGAGCACGACGGTACGACCTTAGTGTACGACGGTACGATCAATAAGCACGACGGTATGACCTTAGTGTACGACGGTACGATCACTGAACACGACCGTGCGACCTTTGTGTACGACGGTACGATCACTGAACACGACGGTACGATCACTGAACACGACCGTACGATCACTGAACACTACGGTACGATCACTGAGCACTACGGTACGATCCCAGAGCACGATGTATGACTCGAGTGTACGACCGTGTGACTCCTTCATACATCCCTTACTGGTCAGGTGAAAAGGTCAGGCTCTCATACCCAATACACGTACTGTTCAAGGATTGTAATCTTCGCTCTCAAAAGGGCGAAGCTTCGAACATAAAAGCTCCAACTTGGAAGACTAAGAAGACGAAGAAGAAGAAGAAAAAGAAGTAGAATATAATAGAGTGTTAAAGATCATAAGCCCAAATGAGACGACATGTCTGCCTTGCCTCACCTCGCCTCTCGGTCCGTTCCAAGCGGACCGGGAGCAGCGGAACGTCTTGGTACAACGGCTGTCAAATGATAAATACGACATCTCTCGGCCGGACAATGGCATTCTACAAAAACACCCCGTCTGGAGCTCAAAGGGAAACGGTAATGCATCGCTTGATGTGAGGGAGGCCACAAGAAGTTGGGCGTACTTTCTTGTGTGTGTGTCTGTCTGTGTGTGTGTGAGAGAGGCAGGAGGAGGAGCAAGAGAATACCAGAATTGGAACACCGTAAATTCAAAATGTCAGAGTTGAGCGGGAGGCGCGAGCGAGGGAGGGAGGGAGCGGGAGGAGGAGGGACTTCGATGCAAGAAAATGTTGCCAGACAATTCTTAACGTTATTCGTTTTCTTACTCTTAGCCACGCACACGTATACCTCCTCCTGAGACGTAACGAAACTGCATCTTAAAAACTTTATCCTTTACATATATACATATAAATCTTCCTTAAATCGTATTTTGATGTAGTCTGAGACGGCGGAAGAAATAAAAAAAACCCTATTTCAAAAAAAAAATATTGAAGATGAAGACGTAGACACTCGCCCCGCCCCGCCCCCCTTTCACCCTAACTGGGGTAAATTCTTCCCCGCTACTGTGCCGGGAGGGTGTATATATGCTTACCCCCTTCCCCACAAACCCCCACAACCCCAACCCCACCCCTTCCATCCCCTGCCAGAGTCACGACGCGTAGCGCAAGCCGCCTTATCTATTGCTCATCGGATTTACGTCTGTCGGAACGATATATACCCATCCATCGTAACCGGATATATGTCACCTGAAGCTGTACCGTCTCTCTCTCTCTCTCTCTCTCTCTCTCTCTCTCTCTCTCTCTTGAATGACGTCCATTCGCCTTCATTATTCGAGCGCACGGGGAGCGTGCCCCCCCCCCCCCCACACACACAGATGAGTGTACGGACGACCCACACCCCCCTCCGGCACAGATATGGGTGTGTTTGTGAGTTCGTATGAGAGGCTCACACAAGATCACGTCCCGGTTCGCGGGCGGATATAACCAAGGAAGACCTGAGTGCAAAATGCCTTCATTTTACGACCCGTGGTCCCGCCAGGTGGACGTGGCAGACTCCCTGAGCCCTGCAAGACCGGGCAAAGAAGATGATTCATATGAAGGACTCCGAAGGGCACGAAGAAGGGCACGAAGGGGGGGAAGAGAGACTGGTAGGAACATTAAACAGGCAGGTCTGCCAAGTCTGACATGTATATAGACTATCAAAAACGCCAAATACCCTTCACTCCTCCCCAACCCTTCCCCTCCCACTCCCTTCGCCCATAGCACGACCTGTACAGGAGCTAAATACACACACACACACACACACACACACACACACACACACACACACACTCACACACACACAGTATCTTACGTCACCGTCACACACAGCCGATAACGGGAAAACATTTCATCGTATTTTCAAGTCGAGTTTGACATAGAAAACGGGTGTGTGCAACGTACCCCACAGCCCAAAAACACACCCCAACTCCCCTCTGCCTCCTTTCCCTCCTCCTCCTCCAACCCCTTCCTCCTCCTCCTCCTCCACTCTGTCTGTTTCCCTCCTCCTCCAACCCCTTCTTCCTGCTCCACCTCCCCCTCCTCCTGCTCCACCTCCCCCTCCTCCTGCTCCTCATCCTCCTCCACTCTGTCTGTTTCCCTCCTCCTCCTCCACCTCCCCCTCCTCCTCCTCCACTCTGTCTGTTTCCCTCCTCCTCCACCTCCCCCTCCTCCTGCTCCTCCTCCTCCAACCCCTTCCTCCTCCTGCTCCTCCTCCTCCAACCCCTTCCTCCTCCTGCTCCTCCTCCTCCTGCTCCTCCTCCTCTCCCCCTCCCTCCTCCTCCTTTCTCTCGCCATTCTTTCCACTCCCTCCTCCTCCTTTCTCTCGCCATTCTTTCCACTCCCTCCTCCTCCTTTCTCTCGCCATTCTTTCCACTCCCTCCTCCTCCTTTCTCTCGCCATTCTTTCCACTCCCGGCCGCATGCTTGCCTCGGTGCCTGCGCAAGCGCCCGGACCACTTTCCAAGACCTGCTCCTGGAGGAGTGATCACCGGAAAGGAATAAAACTGTGGCCTCCCGCTTACACTGTCAGCGTCTTGGGGGAGAGGTGAGCGGTGGTGGGTGAGCAGCGTCGAGGACACAGATAGAAAGGCATGATAAGCATTTCTCCTTCTTCTTCATCAAATTTGCATATATTATTCATAATTAATCAACCCCCTACCCCTACCCCCACCTTGAGGATCGTGGGGGGGTCGTTAAAATGGACATAGATGAGGCACCTCAAAATTGCACTCAGGAGCAAGGACTAAGCATTGACCCGAGGATGCAATAACATTTAATATATATATATATATATATTTATCTACATCTATCTATCTATATCTATCTATCTATCTATCTATCTATCTATCTAACTATATATATATATATATATATATATATATATATATATATATATATATATATATATATATACTTTTACTCAGTATTACACCACACAGTCGTGATGTACATAATATATATATATATATATTTCCATGGAATAAAGTCAGCAAAGATGACAGTTTAAGAAAAAATGTATATATGCAATTGTGAAACGCGTCCAATATAAGAGTTATGAATGCAAATATACATCACAAGAACACGTAAAGGAATTTACATACTCAGAGTAAATATCTTTTACACTATATATTAAAAAAAACATGGTCCTATTGGACTCTTGTGTCCACACACGCCGAGGAAGTTGCCTGACGTACGATACATATAACCCCGCTGCCTGACGCATGACAACTAAATCTCCCCCATTACACAGTTCCCGATCATGATTCAACCACTTCCTCGGCAGATCAGAAACTCCTGGATGCTTGGTTAAATATGTTAGCATGAAGTGGGAAGCTTGTGCCAGCAGTATGGGAAGTATGAAGAAAAGAAACGGAAGTGGGGCGAGAGCGGTTGGAACCTCCGAACAATGTCATTCCGCCGTTCAGAATGGGGTGGCCAGGAAGGGAAGGAGAGGTGCTGGTGAAGGGGGGATGCAGTGGCGGCCAGGGAAGACGAGTGTGGTAGCCAGGAAGGCAAGGGAAGGGAAGGAGGGGGCGGAAGAAATGGCCAAGGCTGAAAAGGTAGGAAAAGGTGAGTGGGAATAAACAAACCAGGGCTCAAACCTGCTTGTATATATATATATAAATAATATATAAATAAATAAATATATATATATATATATATATATATATATATATATATATATATATATACATAGAGAGAGAGAGATAGAGATATAGAGAGAGATAGAGAGAGAGATAGAGAGAGAGAGATATAGATAGACAGACAGAGAGACAGACAGACAGACAGGCACACACAAAGACACACACCTACAAATACGTACCAAAACCAAGACTATTAAAACTGTACGATCACTCACAAATAAGATAAAGCCATCATCAAAGTCCAATTATCAAAATAAGCAACACAAAAAAACGGTCGTGACATGTTACGAAAGCGTACGAAGGCGAACAGGTTTGGCGGCGACTTTTAAAACCTTCCCGTCACTCAGCCATGACGCAAGGCTTCGGGGAGAAAGGAGAAAATGCACAGCTAAAACAAAATAACAAAAGATAAAGAAAAAGAGCTACATGACAAACAAATACATCGACAAAATACGTTTATCGTTATACAAAACACACAAAAAATGCTACCTGACAAACAAATACATCAACAAAATACGTTTATCAGTATATAAAACAAAAAAAGCTATATAAACAAATACATAAAAATACGTTTATCGTTAAACAAAAAAAGCTACATAACAAACAAATACATCAACAAAATACCTTTGTTGTTACACAAACGAAACGCCACGTAACGTAACAATGACAGTTACACAATACACATGGCCAACACACCCTATGTATTTGCAAAACTAAGAAAACACACACACACACACACACAAAATAGGTCCGTCACATATACGACAAACGCATGAAACAAATAAAAACAGATAAAGGAATAGACAAATTCATTTATTTTCTTTTCTGGCACATATGTGTGTGTTTTTGGTACATATGTGTGTGTCTCTTATGTGTGTAATGACCTACATATAATACGACGCGAGGGGGGGAGGGTGTTTTACACTCGTGTGAACACAACACCCCCTTCCTCCCACACACACACCCACAC
>NC_092289.1:16990777-17005777 GCF_036320965.1 Panulirus ornatus | reverse complement strand
TGTTTTTACACCCCTCTCTCTCTCTCTCTCTCTCTCTCTCTCTCTCTCTCTCTCTCTCTCTCTCTCTCTCTCTCTCTCTCTCTCTCTCTCTCTCCCTCTCTCTCTCTCTCTCTCTCTCTCTCTCTCTCTCAGGGATGGCAAAATGTCAGGGGAGGTGAATCTCACGTAGCCATGACTTCCTTACACGTGTGTGTGCCTGTGTGCCTCTCTCTTGCCTCACGGGACCCACCACGTGCATGGCAAGGGGTACCCACCACGTGCATGACAAATGGTACCAGCCACGTGCATGACAGAGGCACTCACCACGTGAATATATGACAATGGTAACCACCACGTGCATAACAAGTGGTACCCACCACGTGCATGACAAGTGGTACCCACCACGTGCATGACAAGTGGTACCCACCACGTGCATGACAAGTGGTACCCACCACGTGCATGACAAGTGGTACCCACCACGTGCATGACAAGTGGTACCCACCACGTGCATGACAAGTGGTACCCACCACGTGCATGACAAGTGGTACCCACCACGTGCATGACAGTGGTACCCATCCCGTGCATGACAGTGGTACCAGCCACGTGCATGGCAGTGGTACTCACCACGTGTATATATGACAATGGCACTCACCACGTGTATATGACAATGTCACTCCCCACGTGTATGACACTGGCACCCACCACGTGTATGTGACAATGGCACTCACCACGTGTATATATGACAATGGCACTCACCACGTGTGTGACAATGGCACTCACCACGTGTATATATGACACTGGCACTCACCACGTGTATATATGACAATGGCACTCACCACGTGTATATATGACACTGGCACTCTCCACGTGTATATATGACACTGGCACTCACCACGTGTATATATGACAATGGCACTCACCACGTGTATATGTGACAATGACACTCACCACGTGTATATATGACAATGGCACTCACCACGTGTATATGTGACAATGGCACTCACCACGTGTATATGTGACAATGGCACTCACCACGTTATATATATGACAATGTCACTCACCACGTGTATATATGACAATGGCACTCACCACGTGTATATATGACAATGACACTCACCACGTGTATGACACTGGCACTCACCACGTGTATATGACACTGCTCATACACCAATTTCCCCCCCGTGCATGTATACCACCAGGTACAATGCTCCACATGACCGTATACAGGTGAGAGGTGGGGGAGGATGACCGTATACAGGTGAGAGGTGGGGGAGGATGACCGTATACAGGTGAGAGGGGGGAGGATGACCGTATACAGGTGAGAGGGGGAGGATGATGACCGTATACAGGTGAAGAGGGGGGTCGAATATGACCGTATACAGGTGAGAGGGGGAGGATGACCGTATACAGGTGAGAGGGGGGAGGATGACCGTATACAGGTGAGAGGGGGGAGGATGACCGTATACAGGTGAGAGGGGGGAGGATGACCGTATACAGGTGAGAGGTGGGGGGGAGATGACCGTATACAGGCGAGAGGTGGGGGGAGGAGGACCGTATACAGGTGAGAGAGGGGGGGAAGATGACCGTATACAGGTGAGAGGTGGGAGGGAGGATGACCGTATACAGGTGAGAGGGGGTCGAATATGACCGTATACAGGTGAGAGAGGGGAAGGATGATGACCGTATACAGGTGAGAGGAGGGGGAAGATGACCGTATACAGGTGAGAGGGGGAGGATGACCGTATACAGGTGAGAGGAGGGGGGAAGATGACCGTATACAGGTGAGAGGAGGGGGGAAGATGACCGTATACAGGTGAGAGGGGGCGGGAAGATGACCGTATACAGGTGGGAGGAATACACACGGGTGTAATACGTGTACATAATGACTTACACACGGGGTTATGACTTACATACATAGGTATTTTCCACTTTCGATACATGTAGGAATATTAGGAAAATAAAAGACTGTACAATACAACCAACAGTTGTATAATACAGTATGATACAGCCAACAGTTGTATAATACAGTATGATACATCCAACAGTTGTATAATACAGTCCTACGCAACCAACAGTTTTATAATACAGTACGATACACCCTCAGTTGTATAATACAGTGTGATACACATACAGCTGTATAATACAGTCGGATGCACCCTCATTGTATACCACTGTATAGTGCAGTACGATACACCTACAGCTGTATAATACAATCGGATACACCCTCAGCTGTATAATACAGTCCGATACACCTTCAGTCTGCGTCAGAGTGTCAGATACACCCTTTCTAGGCAATACAGTTCGATACACCAGCAGCTGTATTATAATACAATGCGTTACAGACACAAGTTACACAGCAAGCCTTGGCTGTGGGGGGGGGGTTACACACCTGCAGCGCCCTCTACGCACTTCCTAGCAAGCTTGAGGAACGTGGACCCCATCCTGGTAGCCGGGGATACGCCACTACGCCTCCTCCTCCTCCCCAGGACACGGTGCTCCAGGTCACAAACCACACACGGGTCCCAGCCCAGGAGACACACACGGTTCCTGCTCTGGGGTCACACACACGGTTCTTGCCCAGGACACACACACGGTTCTTGCCCAGGACACACCCACGGTTCTCGCCCAGGACACACACGGTTCTTGCCCAGGGCACGGTGTTTCCCACCGTATATATATATATATACACACACACGGGCCTTTCCTAAGACACACGAGGATCTTGCCCAGGACACGACGTTTCCACCGTAGAGAGACACATACACGGGTCTTATCCAGGGCGCGTAAACACACACACACACACACGGTCTTCGCCCAGGACACAAAAACAGTTCTGAACACGGTTCTACCCTCGCGGGCACTTCACAAGCCCCACCCACACACACACCGCGTCTTCCCGACTTTTCAACACGCCCTTGGCTTTTCAAACCCCCCGGAGGCGGCGACGGCGTCGGGCGGCGGCGTGGCGCATCCTCCTGCTGGAGAAATCCTTCTGGTTCCTGCCACAGCGACAGGCAGGCAGCGAGGGAGGAAGGAGGGAGGGATGGAAAGCAAGCAAGTGGGGAGGGAGGGAGGGAGAGAGAGAGAGAGAGGGAGGGGAGGCAGGCGCCCGACCGAGTTAGCAAGTGCCCCTCCGCCACCCTCAGACCAGCACGACTGAAGACGGGCAGGACGAGGAGGAGGAGGAGGAGGAAGAGGACGGGGGGGAGGCGGAGGCGGAGGAAGAGGCGTGGTAGAACGGCAGGCGGCCTCCAGTTTAATCCCCTGTGGTTTCAATAGACGGGGGGGATATCTGCTGGACGAGTCACGCTCTACCCGCTTGCCCGCCCGCCCCGTCCGTCGAACGCGAGCGCATCACCTCCGTCGTCCGTAAGCCGCTCCTCCTGTTATGTATATTCAACCAATTCTCGCGCACATCTGCATAATTCACGGGGGGGCCGGCTTGGCCCGACTTGACAAGGCTGGCCCTAACTGGAGCTGAGGCGGGAGGGACGGGGGTGTCTTCAGGTGTCCCCCTCCTGCATGACTCCTCGCGCTAGGGGCACCGCACGGCGCTGTGGCACAGCGGAATGGAGTGGGGAAGCCATCGTGGTCGAGGTGTATACACAACGCACTGATTTGAGTTTCTGGCGCCGACGAGAAGGGGGCCAGGTAACGAATCGCGGGGGTGGTGGCGGGTTCGCTCTTCTGTCCAGCCATTCATGCCCGGAGTAGTGACGGGAGAGGGTAGTGCTATACCACGCCCTTAAAACCCAACCTCGAGCGCGGCGTTACGAGACTTTGAGAACCATGACCCTTGGGTACGCCAGCAAGGGCCGCTCAAAGAGATCATCCAAGGGGTCAGGTTAAACAAAGGCCCTAGACAGGGCATCGTACCCTAGCGTCGTACCGTCGGGCTTAAAAGGTCGTACCGTCAAGCTCAAAGGTAGTCGTACCGTCGCGCTCTGGTGACCTCCAACCATCGCGCTCAAGCGGGGTCGTCCCTTCGCGCCGAAAGGGTCGTACTGTCTCGCTCAGCGAGGGGGAGGTTACCAGTCCCAGTGGCCGAGGAACGGGACGCCGAAGAAGAAGAAGAAGGAGACGACGACGACGACGACGACGAAGGGAAAGTAGACACGGAGATGATAACACAAGGATGGAGTGAGACCAGAAGACCGCGAGATGTGTGGGGTGTGAGGACGGACGGACAGACCAAGAGGCCAGCCAGCGCCCAGCGCCACAAGACCAAGGGGTTAGCGCCCAGCACCATCCACCACCAGGACCACTACTGATGGAGGAGGAGGTGGGGGCGGAGAGGGTGGTTAGGACTGCGATGGTATAAGCAGTTAGTTACTTAGTCAGGTGAGAGTTCGTCCCACACCGCCCAGCGGCTACGACGCGGGGCAAAGACAGACAGAGACGTAACACAGACACACTCGACAGCATTGTCAAAGTGTGAAATCACAGAAGGTGGTGGAGGGAGTACAGCGGAGACGACTGGTGAAGAGACAGTTGTGTGAATGCAGTGTGTGTGGGGGGGAGAGAGAGAGAGAGGGAGAGAGGGAGATAGTGACAACTGCAGTGGTGGAGGTGGTGGAGGAGGAGGGACGGTGAGGGGGAAGGGGGAGCGGGAGAGAGAGAGAGTGGTGAGGGAGTGAGGTGTGTGTGTGCAAGAGGATGGGGGGTCATCAGAACACACACTCACACACACCAGATCAGGTTGTAACGTACACCTCTGACCGCTAACCCACACACCGCCAACTCCTCTCCCTCCCTCCCTCTCTCCCTCACCCACCACCACCACCATGCCTCACTACTCCCCCCCCAACTCAACCCCCCCCCCTCCCACTGCACGACAGTCCTTCCTGGACACGCAACACATACCATGGCCGATACCCACCACAATGGAGCTACCACTACCATTCATAAGTGTGGTAACAGCTACCACTACCATTCATAACCGTGGCACAGCTCCCACTACTACCATTCACATGCATGTCACAGCTCCCACCATCACCACCACCAATCAATCGTCCACTTAAAAAAACCCACCTTAGAAAAGGACAAGGTCGGGAGGTGATCTGATACAGTTACTCAAAACCGTGAAAGCCTTTGACACCACCCTAACCCTAACCTAACCTAACCTAACCTAACTTAACCTAACCTAACCTAACCTAACCTAACCTAAACCTAACCTAACCTAACCTAACCTAACCTAACTTAACCTAACCTAAGCAAGCAGCAATGGAGAGGAACCCACAAAGCAAACATTTCACCTCTTGTGTGGAAGAATCCTTTCCCATTTCCTTCTTTCAACACGACATCAGTTAATTCCCATCGGAGTTGAAAGCAGTACCATACACACGCTGTTTTTCCAACACGACATCAGTTAATTTCCCATCGGAGTTGAAAGCAGTATCATAAACACGACTAAAAAAAAAGAAAAGAAAATAAGCGAGGAACCTTCACGTTACAGCCACGACCGGCCAACACTATGTGGGTCTCTTAACTTCCTCCGCGCTCAGGATTCGCTCCCAGGCGGGCCCGACCCCAGCCAGGCCAGACCCGTGGTGACTCATGGTCTACAACGCTAAACCATGACACCACGTGTGTGTGTGTGTGTGTGTGTGTGTGTGTGTGTGTGTGTGTGTGTGTGTGTGTGTGTGTGTGTGTGTCACGGGAGAGGAGGGAGGGTGAGGGAGGGAAGGGAAGGGGAGGTGGGTTCTGACCTGACCACTGAGGCGAGGAGACGCACGCGGGGTCACACGGGGTCAGGCCGGGTTGCCCGGGTTGGTATCAGTATGAGAGATAAGAGTCATAACCCCTGTGTTGTGTGATCTATAACCTGAGAGATAAGAGTCATAACCCCTATGTTGTTATCTATAACCTGAGAGATAAGAGTCATAACCCCTGTGTTGTGATCTATAACCTGAGAGATAAGAGTCATAACCCCTGTGTTGTGTGATCTATAACCTGAGAGATAAGAGTCATAACCCCTGTGTTGTGTGATCTATAACCTGAGAGATAAGAGTCATAACCCCTGTGTTGTGTGATCTATAACCTGAGAGATAACAGTCATAACCCCTGTGTTGTGTGATCTATAACCTGAGAGATAACAGTCATTACCCCTGTGTTGTGATCTATAACCTGAGAGATAAGAGTCATAACCCCTGTGTTGTGATCTATAACCTGAGAGATAACAGTCATAACCCCTGTGTTGTGTGATCTATAACCTGAGAGATAAGAGTCATAACCCCTGTGTTGTGTGATCTATAACCTGAGAGATAAGAGTCATAACCCCTGTGTTGTTATCTATAACCTTAGAGATAACAGTCATAACCCCTGTGTTGTTATCTATAACCTTAGAGATAACAGACATAACCCCTGTGTTGTTATCTATAACCTTAGAGATAACAGACATAACCCCTGTGTTGTTATCTATAACCTTAGAGATAACAGTCATAACCCCTGTGTTGTTATCTATAACCTTACAGATAACAGTCATAACCCCTGTGTTGTTATTTATAACCTTATAACCTCGTCTGTCAGACGAGGACATCACCTCACACACACACACACACGAACGAGCCAGGTCAGGTCACTCCTCCCTCATTACAGCCAAACCCCCATATAATTATCCATCTAAGATAACCAAGTCCAACGGCGAGTTATCCAAGCCATACGCACGCACTCCTTAAATGCGTAACCTTACCATACGCACGCACTCCTTAAATGCGTAACCTTACCATACGCACGCACTCCTTAAATGCGTAACTTACCATACGCACGCACTCCTTAAATGCGTAACCTTGCCATACGCACGCGATCCTTAAATGCGTAACCTTACCTTAATCAACATCTGATACAAAATGACCCACGTAAATCACCCTTAAGTCACATATGTTTAATGTCGTAACTAATCTAAGGGGTTGAATTTGCCCCGCTGGAGACACGGTGTTCGAATCCCCAATCCACACACACACACACACACACACACACACGTACCAATCAGGAGAAAAAAAGAGAAAAAAAAGATAATAATCACATTTACATAATCATTACATAATCACGTATGTGTATCATAACATAATAGCGGCCAATGGGAGAGAGAGAGAGAGAGAGAGAGAGAGAGAGAGAGAGAGAGAGAGAGAGAGAGAGAGAGAGAATATAACGCAGGCATCATCAATTATTAGCCAGTGTAACCCAGCGCGACTTGAGGCTGGGAGGAGGTGGTGGCGACGGCGGCGGCAGAGGAACCTCGCCATCGCCTCCGTCAGGAGAAAACACACACACACACACACACACAAACACACACACACACACACACGCGCGCGCGCGCGCGGTGAGGAGGGGAAGACCCGCTCACCCTCCCTGTCTGTCTCCGTTACCTGGGGTCTTCCGGGGTCGTCCGCGCCAGGGCGGGAGGAGGAGGAGGAGGAGGAGGAGGAGGAGGAGGGACGGGGTGGGGGGAAACCTAGACAAGAGGGACTAAATAATGCCGGAGCTGATAATGTCAAGGGCTGGAGGCGGCGCTGACGGAGGAGGAGGAGGAGGAGGAGGAGGTAGTGGCGGTAGGTAAGTCACAGACCAGGGAGGGTGTGGTAGGTGGCTGGGTGTGAGGGAGTGAGGGAGTGAGGGAGGGAGGTGGTCTGGTGAGGGTTTAAATGTCATCTGGTCGAATACAACGACTCAGCAGACTTTCTTCTGTGAAGTTTATTTCCCAAGATAACACACACAGACACACACACACACACACACACACACACACACACACACACACACACACGGTCCCACTGTGTTTACGGGAGCTGTGTTCCTTACCGGGGCGCCCTCTGAGACTGGCCAAAACCATCGAGGAACACAAGGAACACGGGAGCTGGTAGGGTGGCAGCTGTCTTTGAGGAGGGGCGCAACACACTCTGGTCTACACACCCGCAACACACACCTGCAACATACTCTGGTCTACACACCAGCAACACACTCTGGTCTACACACCCACAACACACACCTGCAACATACTCTGGTCTACACACCCGCAACACACACCTGCAACATACTCTGGTCTACACACCAGCAACATGCCCTGGTCTACACACCCGCAACACACTCTGGTCTACACAGCAACACACTCTGGTTTACACACCCGCAACACACTCTGGTTTACACACCCGCAACACACTCTGATCTACACATCCGTAACACACTCTCGTCTACACATGCATAATACACCCTGGTCTAACAACCGCAACACACTCTGGTCTACACACCCGCAACACACTCTGGTCTACACACCCGCAACACACTCTGGTCTACACACCCGTAACACACTCTGGTCTACACACCCGTAACACACTCTGGTCTACACACCCGCAACACGCTCTGCTCAACACACCCACAGCATTGCTCAACACACTCTACACACCCGCAACACACTCTTTGTCAACGTGGGAGGAAACCCTCTTAGTGTTTCCTCCACTCTGTTTTGCCGCAGTGGGCGGGGGAGCCCCCACTGTGAACACACCTGACCACCCTGGGGCATGGAACACAAACAACCCACCCCCACATATGATGACGACACACACACACACACACACACACACACACACACACACACACACACCACCGACTCGCCTCGACCAGTTCCATCAACACCAGTCGACCAGTTTTCACCCAGTGAAGAGGGCGTCCTTAGACCAGGTGTGGGGGGGGCCTCGGCGAGAGACGGTGTGTGTGTGTGTGTGTGTGTGTGTGTGTGTTGCCGCTGACAGCAACTGTAACGAGGGAGGGAGGGAGGGGCGGGGGGGGGGGTCTGGTGGAGTGGGGAGGGGATGGGGGGAGGGTGAGGGGGGTAGCGCCAGAGGTCAAGGAGGCGGGGTCAGAGGTCACGACCTACTCTCACTTTCACCCCCCACCCCTCCCCCCCTTCCACCTCCTCCTCCTCAGCACGCCGTGTTTTCCCTTCGGCCATGGATAGATCTCTCTCTCTCTCTCTCTCTCTCTCTCTCTCTCTCTCTCTCTCTCTCTCTCTCTCTCTCTCTCTCTCTCTCTCGGTGTGCTCACTTCCGAGTCAGTCATTTCAGCTGTGTCCTGGTGCTCAGTGGTTCACACGGCGGGATGGTGTCTCTAGGAGTTCAGTGTTCACCCCCTGCGTTCAGTGTTCACCCTCGGTGTTCAATGTCCACCCCTGGTGTTCAGTGTTCACCCCTGGTGTTCAGTGTTCACCCTCGGTGTTCAGTGTTCACCCTCGGTATTCAGTGTCCACCCGCGGTGTTGTGTTCACCCCTGGTGTTCAGTGTCCACCCTCGGTGTTCAGTGTCCACCCCTGGTGTTCAGTGTTCACCCCATGTGTTCAGTGTCCACCCTCGGCGTTCAATGTTCACCCTCGGCGTTCAGTGTCCACCCTCAGTGTTCAGTGTCCACCCTCAGTGTTCAGTGTTCACCCCAAGGTGTTCAGTCACCCTCAGTGTTCAGTGTCCACCCTCAGTGTTCACCCCAGGCGTTCAGTGTTCACCCCAGGTGTTCAGTGTTCACCCTCGGGTGTTCATCGTCGTCAGCTACAACAGTTCTGTCGTGTTCTTCGTTTCGTTCTCGGCCAGGGGACAACATACATACTCGACCTCGCTGGATAATAAGACTTTGGGCACTGTGTCTTGGTAGCCTCCAATGGCTTCCCCATGACATACTATGCCCTTCCGTCGTGTCGACCGGGCCCATGGCGTTACCAGGGCGCTCGGCAGTGCGTGGCAAAGACGGGGGTGGCGGGCCAGCGGGCCAGGGGCGCCGCGTAGGCCTTTTCGCGTAAAAGCCAAATGACTCACGTGCAGTACAGTGTCACACGCCTCCCACCCACCATATACGGAGAGCGAGGGATCTCGTCCTCCCGTCCTTCAGGAGATACACGCCCCTGGTGGTGGTGGGTCAGGTGAGGAGAGCTTCAAGCCACCCTGGGACACGTAAGCTCTCGTAGGACCTCGGGTGATCAGGGGGTCCTACCTCCGCCTCGCGCCTAGGTAAACACCCCCTCCGCATCATCTAGTATGGGCAAGAGGCGTTCCTCTACTGAAGAAGAGGCGTTACGTAGCCTTCCATGTCGCCTCGTCTATCACTTCGCACGGCCGTACAAGTCTTCCCTCCAAGAGCCCAAGGGCCCTGGAGTTAGGCTGTCCCTGCCGGAGGAGAGGGGCGCCCGACTCCCTGTGTTAGTTAGCAAGGCGGCTCCAAACCTTCCTCTCCATACCATCTCTCACGGCCCTAGTGTAAGGAAGCCCCCCCGCGCGTCTTCCAGGGACGTACGACTTTCCAAAAGCCACATTCGTATGGCCTTGGTGGAGCGGCCATCAATTTCGCCAGGAGCCAGCAGCGTCCACAATAATGCCTGATGGTTGGTGGGGCTCTCTCTCTCTCTCTCTCTCTCTCCCCTATCCTGCGCACACACTCATGGGCTCCTCGTTCACACCTCCTACAGACAGCACCTCTCGTCTTGCCAGAGGATTCGCACGTCATGCCAGGGGGACACGCCATCCCCACCCACACACACACACACACACACACGCACACACACACGCACCCACCATCGCCTCGTATGGCTAGCCAACTCCTCCTCATTACCGAACTATTGTGTTTTACGACGCGTTGACGACCGGCCCCCGGGCTGTACCTGACTATGGGGGGATGCAACACCTACATATGGACGTGGGTGTAATTTTGTTCCTGGGCTGCCCCATCCACCAGCAGGCATCTTGGAAACCTGTTTTAAGAGAGGGTTTATCACTCCCTGACACCAGCTACGCGTCTTCGGGGGGAGGTGACCTGACGGGCCAAAGGGCGTTGGCGCTCCTATATAAAGTGTTCGCCTAGTGAGGACGCTGTCCACGCTAAGAGCCTCCCTCCCACTTGTTACCCACTCCAACACGAGACTGGCGAAGGAAATTAGCTGAGTTCTTGAGAGATGTGGTTGGTTGGTGGAGGAGGAGACGTCTACCTGGTCAGCCAGACCCACCTGGCGAGGAGGGCGCTTCTATAACCTACCCGGTGGCGAGACGGGTGAGGTGTCTCATCCACGGATGTCAACCCGGAGGGAGGTACGGGAGATGGGCGGATGACGGTGTGTGTGTGTGTGTGTGTGTGTGTGTGTGTGTGTGTGTGTGTGTGTGTGTGTGTGCGTGGGTGGGTGGTATAAGGCCGTGGCCTCGCTCCTCCGTCATTACCATCAATGGAAACTAATCACGACTCACACACACACACACACACACACACACACGGAAGGGTCGGGGGCGACGGGGCGCTGACGATACACCGCCCGTCAGAACACGCCCCGTCCGGAGGGGAGCGCCGCCGAGGAGGAGGAGGAGGGAAGGAGGGAGGGAGGGAAGGTAGGCACCGCCAGCGTGTACTTTAAGAGCAGGTCACTCAGTGTGTGGCTCGCTGGCTTCGGAGACTTGCGTCAACCACACCGAGTGCCATGGGTTCAATAGGGGGTCTCTTAACACCCCCCCCATCCGAGTCGTGGGTCGGGTGCCTTACCTTAACTTCTACGTCTCCCTTAACGATGGTTAAGGCACCTTACCTTAAGGGTCTGGGACCCCCTTTTACCTTACCTTACAATGGTTTTGAAGGGGTAGGGGGGAATCCCACACCCCATACAAGTAGATCTAATACCTTGCCTTGATTTACGTACACATTTCAAGGTTTTTTTCCAACTCTCTCTCTCTCTCTCTCTCTCTCTCTCTCTCTCTCTCTCTCTCTCTCTCTCTCTCTCTCTCTCTCTCACTGGTGAGGGAGTACCTGTGTTCCTTCCTTCCTTCCCTCCCTCCCTCCATCACACTAAGGGTGATGGAAGCCATCTAGAGACCTTCCCCGACTCACTATCTACCACCTGCGTAAGCCCAGGTGACCCACAGCTACAGATGGCACATGCCAACAGCTGGCATAGGAGAGCGCTCACTCCTACGGCAACAGATGGTGTGATGAGTAATGGGGCAGGGGGGGGGGACAAGGTGACTGATATCAGGTGGGGGAAGTAGAACGTCATACCACCTGGGGAGAAAAGGGGCGAGTGGTACCAGCTGGGGGAGACGACGGGTGTGGTCCCAGCTGGGGAAGAAGTAAGTTGTGAATGGTACCAGCTGGCTGGTTGGTCCAATAATGTCCAACCAGAGGGACCAGCTGGTCCTAGCGGGTCCACCTTGGAACAGCTGGTCGTGCAGGGTGGGCCATCCGGGAACGCCAGCTGTGCCCACATCATGCAACCCCGTGCAGGTGACCCAACCCCCCAATGACCTTCCACCCCAACATGCCGAGTCGTGTCAACCACCGACCAGCTGACTCACCCCGTCTGCTCTTCCTGTCCACCTGTCGGACCTCGTCGCCCAGATGGGCCCCCCCCCCCACCTGTGTGACCTTACAGACCACCTGCCCCAACTGTGTGACCTGATAGACCACCTGCCCCACCTGTGGGGCCATGTGACTCACCTATCCCACCTATGTGATCACATGACTCATTAGGCCCTACGTATGTGGCCATATGACTCACCTGGCCCTCACTGGTGTGGCCATGTGACTCATCTATTCCACCTGTGGACTATATGACTCATTAGGCCCCCTTCTGTGTGGCTGTGTGACTCATCAGGCCCCCTATCTGTGTGGCCATGTGACTCACCTACCCCCACTGCGTGGTCATGACTCACTTGGCCCCACTTGTAAGGCCATATGACTCACCTACCCTACCTATGTGGCCATGACCACCTGGCCTCCAATCATGTGGCTACATTCTTCACCTGGCACCACCTGTGGCACTATATGACTCACCTGGCACCACCTATGGCACCATACGACTCACCTGACACCACCTATGGCACCAAATGACTCACCTAATACCACCTGTGGCACCATACGACTCACCTGGCACCACCTGTGGCACCATACGACTCACCTGACACCACGTATGGCACCAAATGACTCACCTGGCACCACGTATGGCACCATACGACTCACCTGGCACCACCTGGGGCACCATATGACTCACCCAGCTCACAACATGACTCAATCTTCTTTGACCCGAGTGACGAAAACTCAGGTAACACACCACCCAAAAACACCCACCTCCACCCAAGACATCGACACCCTCACTCCCTCCCTGTGCAATATACGAAGCCCACCACTTCGACTCCACTTCGATGCCCTGTCTTGCCCCTCTGACGAGACTTCGATCTCACCCTCCGTCAAGCAGGGCAACAGGTGCAGCAACGCATCCCCCCCTCAAAACCAACCCCTTCCCCATCTCCCGCTGGCCAGCAAGAGCAAGAACGGGGCGCTTATCGCCCCGTGGGATGCGATGAACCATCTCCAAACACCCGTAATCGTTAAGAAGGGGCGCCCCAGCTCGCCCCACCCCAATGAGAAAGTCCTACACACGTACCATCACTTACTCGAAAGAAAAAAATAATGATAATAAGGAGACGGGCTGGTAATCAGGGAGTAGGAACACATGGGGGATTAAAAAAAGTGGCTTACATTCATCTCCCCTGACCCACTCCCCCAGCGAACAGGAGGAGCTCCCCGCTCGTCTACTACTGTTGTCTGTCCCTCCCCCTTCCTCCCCAAAACCCCACTCACCTGCATACGTAGGCCAGCATATCTCACTGCCACCAACACCTCCTCCTCCTCCTCTTCCTCCTCCCGTTGTTTCTCCTCCTCCTCTCCTCCTCCCGTTGTTTCTCCTCCAAACACCAGCTGTGAGCATACACTCTTTCTCCCCCTCCTTCTCTCTCTCTCTCTCTCCCTCTCTCTCTCTCTCTCTCTCTCTCTCTCTCTCTCTCTCTCTCTCTCTCACACACACACTCACTACCACACGTATGCCACACAACACCTTGACCTGAGGTACACAATCCATAGAACTTAAGTGCTCCGACCTCCTCACAGACCATGTCTAGGGAGGGGGGCGGCGTGGTGCGTGGCGCGCCCCTCACCCCACACCACACCCACAACAAGGTCTACAGCAACCTAAGTCTTGAACACTTTTCCGCCGTTCACACGCCTCCCTCCCTCCCTCACTACGTCTCCACCCACCACCACCTCCTCCTGCTCCTCCTCCTCCTCACACCCGCGTTCCTCATTCCCAGAATCAACAGACGCGCCTCCCTCTCTCCCTCACTACGTCTCCACCCACCACCACCTCCTCCTGCTCCTCCTCACACCCGCGTTCCTCATTCACAGAATCAACAGACGCGGGCGTTTCAACCCTTGCATCACAACATGCGTGTAGCAGTACCTAACCTTCCCCCGCCTGACACAAAAGGGACCAGTAACCTCCCCCGTTGTCATGAGGTGTGTTCATGAAACCCCTCCTCCCCCTTTTTTTTTTCAACCCTTTCTAACTGAATCTGAGACCTCGTCTCCTTCTCTTTCTTTATGTATCCCTCCAACACACAAGTTCTTTCCCCCACATGAATTACTAACCCATTAATCATTCATTTTGAAGGAAACAAGCTTTCAAAAGGTATATATATATATATATATATATATATATATATTATATATATATATATATATATATATATATATATATATATATATATCCCTGGGGATAGGGGATTAAGAATACTTCCCACGTATTCCCTGCGTGTCGTAGAAGGCGACTAAAAGGGGAGGGAGCGGGGGGCTGGAAATCCTCCCCTCTCGTTTTTATTCTTAATTTTCCAAAAGAAGGAACAGAGAAGGGGGCCAGGTGAGGATATCCCAAAAAAAGGCCCAGTCCTCTGTTCTTAACGCTACCTCGCTAACGCGGGAAATGGCGAATAGTTTAAAAGAAAAAAGAAAATATATATACATATCAAAAAAGGGGGAAACTGTCCTATATACAATCTAACCCTTTATCTGGCACTTTTATATCAAGATCCGTCAACTTTCTCACCATATATTCATGATATCAGTCTTCCACGCCTCCGTGCCCGGACACCGTCTCCGGCAGGTGGTCTGAGTAGAGAGCGTGAGGGAGCGGGAGTGGATTGAGCCACCTGGCGGTGCTCTATGGGCCAGATGGTG
>NC_092289.1:16980777-16985777 GCF_036320965.1 Panulirus ornatus | reverse complement strand
TTCCCTCCCTCCCTCCCTCTAAAACACACACACACACACACACACAACACACAGACACACACAAACAAGCAAACAAACACATCCAAACAAACACAGACACACACAAACACAGACACATAAGGACACACAGACAGAGACAAACACATACACAGACACACACGGACACAGACACACACAAACATACAAAGACACACACAAACACAGACACATAAGGACACACTGACAGAGACAAACACATACACAGACACATACGGACACAGACACACACAAACATACAAAGACACAAACACAGACACATAAGGACACACAGACAGAGACAAACACATACACAGACACATACGGACACAGACACACACAAACATACAAAGACACAAACACAGACACATAAGGACACACTGACAGAGACAAACACATACACAGACACACACGGACACAGACACACACAAACATACAAAGACACACACAAACACAGACACATAAGGACACACAGACAGAGACAAACACATACACAGACACACACGGACACAGACACACACAAACATACAAAGACACAAACACAGACACATAAGGACACACAGACAGAGACAAACACATACACAGACACACACGGACACAGACACACACAAACATACAAAGACACACACAAACACAGACACATAAGGACACAGACACACACAGAGACAAACACATACACACACACACACACACAAACACACACACACACACACCTTGACCGAAGGCATGATAATTAAGCCAGCCAACTCCCACATGTTTGAGAGTTCAGCACAACTGGAATGTTCAGGGAGGGAGGGAGGGATGGAGGGATGGAGGGAGGGAGGGAGGGAGGGAGGGAGGGAGCCTCCGCCCCCCCACCACCCACCCAGACGACGCACACCCCCTGGCTGGCTCGGGTCAGGGGCGCTGCCCCTCCCTACCACCCCCGAGGGAGGGGAGGGAGGGGGGGGAAGTGGGGGGAAACAGTCGCTGAGTCGATGGGGTGGTGGGGGAAGGAGGGGAGGGAGGGGGGAGGGGAGGGGGGAAGGAGGGGCGTTGAGGAGGGGGGTGTTGAGGAGGGGGGGAGGGCGGATACGAGAGAGAAACTTGCAACAGGAGCAGCTTCCACCACCACAACAACCCCCCCCTCCAATCCCCCCAACCCCGTCAATCCCCATTACACCCTCCCTCCACTCCCCTCCTCCCTCCCTCCTTCCTTTTCCCCCTCCCTCCCTCCTTCCTTTCCCCCCCTCCCTCCCTCCTTCCTTTTCCCCCCCTCCCTTCCTCCTTCCTTTTCCCCCCCTCCCTCCCTCCTTCCTTTCCCCCCCTCCCTCCCTCCTTCCTTTTCCCCCTCCCTCCTTCCCTCCTTCCTTTTCCCCCCCTCCCTCCCTCCTTCCTTTCCCCCCTCCCTCCCTCTCTCCCTCCACAGTCCTTGGAAAGCCAGGCCTCTCCCTCCCCCTACCCATTTTTCCACCAACCCCTAACCCCCCCCCCCCCCCGAGGTGCCCACCAGTGTTGCAATGTGCCTTTCCTTACCCGGCAACATCACGGAGCGCTGGATGCCGTCATCTTTTTCTTTTTTTTCTTTTCTTTTTCTTAGTTCTGCAATTGTTCGAGCCTTACGTCCGTCTGGTTTGAGTGGACCCCCCCCCTCACGAGTTCCCCTCTCTCTCTCTCTCTCTCTCTCTCTCTCTCTCTCTCTCTCTCTCTCTATCTATCTATCTATCTCTATCTATCTATCTTATCTATCTACAGTTGGGGGAGAAAGAATACTTGCCACGTATTCCCTGCGTGTCGTAGAAGGCGACTAAAAGGGGGAGGGAGCGGGGTGGGTTGGAAAAATCCTCCCCTCCCGTTTTTTACTTTTCCAAAAGAAGGAACAGAGAAGGAGTGGCGCGGGGGGAGTGAGGGAAGTGAGGGAATTCATATTTTTCCTCCCCTCCCCTCCTCTTAGGCTCAGTCATCTGGTCTTGGCGCTACCTCGGCAGCGCGGGAAATGGCGAATATGTACGAAAAAGAAAAAAAAAATGTTTGAGGAGCTGGTTACGTCCGCGTTCATGCCTTACTTGCTCCCGAATCTTCCTTCTTCTATTTTTTTTACGAAGTCTGTGATCAAACCAACCTTAAGGGGGCACAACTCGCATTGTGGACAGTGGTAACACACGAGCCCGGTTCGATGCCCCGTTCTCGAACCCGACATAAGAATGGACGAACTCAGGTTCCAATATGAAAAGAGGAAGTTTAGAAAAAAGAAATCTAACGCAAAAATCACCCAATTAAATCACTAAACCACTAAATTTAATAACTAAATCACTCAAATTAATCGCTAAATCACTAAATTTAATAACTAAATCACTAAATTTAATCACTAAATCACTAAAATTGATCGCTAAATCACTAAACTTAATAACTAAATCACTAAATTTAATCGGTAAATCACTAAATTTAATCACTAAAATTAATCGCTGAAGCACTAAATTCATTAACTAAATCTAATAACTAAATCACTAAATTTAATCGGTAAATCACTACAATTGATCGCTAAGTCACTAAATTCAATAACTAAATCACTAAATCTATTAACTAAATCACTAAATTAATCGCTATATCACTAAATTTGATAACTAAATCACTAAATCTATTAACTAAATCACTAGAATTAATCGCTAAATCACTAAATTCAATAACTAAATCACTAAATCACTAGAATTAATCGCTAAATCACGAAATCTAATAACTAAAATCACGAAATCTAATAACTAAAATCACTAAATCTAATAACTAAAATCACTAAATCTATTCACTAAATTCAATGAAAATCTAACATAATAATAAAAAGAAAAATTTGTAGTAATACGAGAGAAAAGGAACCATTAAGTACAAAATCAGTTACCTCAACAATTCAAGATTTCGAAAAAATAAAGAAAAATTGATAAAATTTACGAAATATAATTATCTCAGTTGAAAGTAATTTGAAGACAGACGTACGGACGGACGTATGTTAAGTGCGTGCGTGCGCATGCGCAATCTGAGCACTTCTCGACCCAGGAATATATATATACAGGTCACTGAAATGAGTCATAACAAGAGGAATTTGGGTCATCCTTGCTAGGACTAATCAGAGAGTTATCTTGCTAGGACTAATCAGAGTTATCTTGCTAGGACTAATCACAGAGTTATCTTGCTAGGACTAATCAACGAGTTATCTTGCTAGGACTAATCAACGAGTTATCTTGCTAGGACTAATCAACGAGTTATCTTGCTAGGACTAATCACAGAGTTATCTTGCTAGGACTAATCAACGAGTTATCTTACTAGGACTAATCAACGAGTTATCTTGCTAGAACTAATCAACGAGTTATCTTGCTAGGACTAATCAACGAGTTATCTTGCTAGGACTAATCAACGAGTTATCTTGCTAGGACTAATCAGAGAGTTATCTTGCTAGGACTAATCACAGTTATCTTGCTAGGACTAATCAACGAGTTATCTTGCTAGGACTAATCAACGAGTTATCTTGCTAGAACTAATCAACGAGTTATCTTGCTAGGACTAATCAACGAGTTATCTTGCTAGGACTAATCAACGAGTTATCTTGCTAGGACTAATCAACGAGTTATCTTGCTAGGACTAATCACAGTTATCTTGCTAGGACTAATCAGTGAGTTATCTTGCTAGGACTAATCAACGAGTTATCTTGCTAGGACTAATCAACGAGTTATCTTGCTAGGACTAATCAACGAGTTATCTTGCTAGGACTAATCACAGTTATCTTGCTAGGACTAATCAGAGAGTTATCTTGCTAGGACTAATCAACGAGTTATCTTGCTAGGACTAATCAACGAGTTATCTTGCTAGGACTAATCAGAGTTATCTTGCTAGGACTAGAGAGTTATCTTGCTAGGACTAGAGAGTTATCTTGCTAGGACTAATCAACGAGTTATCTTGCTAGGACTAATCAACGAGTTATCTTGCTAGGACTAATCAACGAGTTATCTTGCTAGGACTAATCAACGAGTTATCTTGCTAGGACTAATCAGAGAGTTATCTTGCTAGGACTAATCAGAGAGTTATCTTGCTAGGACTAATCAACGAGTTATCTTGCTAGGACTAATCAACGAGTTATCTAGCTAGGACTAATCACAGAGTTATCTTGCTAGGACTAATCAGAGTTATCTTGCTAGGACTAATCAACGAGTTATCCTGCTAGGACTAGAGTTATCTCGCTAGGACTAATCAGAGAGTTATCTTGCTAGGACTAATCAACGAGTTATCTTGCTAGGACTAATCAACGAGTTATCTTGCTAGGACTAACCAGAGAGTTATCTTGCTAGGACTAATCAACGAGTTATCTTGCTAGGACTAATCAGGGAGTTATCTTGCTAGGACTAATCGGGGAGTTATCTTGCTAGGACTAAACGAGTTATCTTGCTAGGACTAATCAGGGAGTTATCTTGCTAGGACTAATCGGGGAGTTATCTTGCTAGGACTAATCAGGGAGTTATCTTGCTAGGACTGATCAACGAGTTATCTTGCTAGGACTAATCAACGAGTTATCTTGCTAGGACTAATCAGGGAGTTATCTTGCTAGGACTAATCGGGGAGTTATCTTGCTAGGACTAATCAGGGAGTTATCTTGCTAGGACTAATCAACGAGTTATCTTGCTAGGACTAATCAGAGAGTTATCTTGCTAGGACTAATCAACGAGTTATCTTGCTAGGACTAATCAGAGTTATCTTGCTAGGAATAATCAACGAGTTATCTTGCTAGGACTAATCAACGAGTTATCTTGCTAGGACTAATCAGAGAGATATCTTGCTAGGACTAATCAACGACTTATCTTGCTAGGACTAATCAACGAGTTTTGCTAGGACTGACCCGATGAGTCATCTAGCTAGGACTGACCCGACAAGTTATCTTGCTAGGACTGACCCAACGAAGAGTTATCTTGCTAGGACATAACTTGAGAGAGAGAGAGAGAGAGAGAGAGAGAGAGAGAGAGAGA
>NC_092289.1:16975777-16978277 GCF_036320965.1 Panulirus ornatus | reverse complement strand
ATATGGTACCATTCTCTCTTGGTACAATATGGTACCATTCTCTCTTGGTACAATACGGTACGATTCTCTTTGGTACAATATGGTACGGTTGTGAGTGAAGGACGGTACGATTCTCTTTTGGTACAATACGGTACGATTCTCTTTGGTACAATATGGTACGGTTGTGAGTGAAGGACGGTACGATTCTCTTTGGTACAATACGGTACGATTCTCTTTGGTACAATATGGCACGGTTGTGAGTGAAGGACGGTACGATTCTCTTTTGGTACAATACGGTACGATTCTCTTTGGTACAATATGGTACGGTTGTGAGTGAGGGACGGTACGATTCTCTTTTGGTACAATACGGTACGGTTGTGAGTGAAGGACGGTACGAACGACCCTTGAGTGTGGTGGCTCAAGCCATCATAACCCTAAGGGTCGTACCGTCGTGCCTAAGGGTCGTACCGTCGTGCTCAAGGGGTCGTGTACCGTCGTGCTCAAGGGGTCGTGTACCGTCGTGCTCAAGGGGTCGTGTACCGTCGTGCTCAAGGGGTCGTACCGTCGTGTTCGGAGCGTTAACGTACATATAACAGTACAATTTCGTTAACAGACAACGTACACGCTGTCTTCAAGTATAACGTACGTTGAACATGTATGTATACATGCCTGTATACATGGTGAACCTCAGGCATGTATATGCATCTGAACCCTCTCCTATGTATACGTCTTCACACCTGTACAATGCACAGGATAGCTCAGGTGTTACAGTGTCTCACAGGTGTTTCGTCACACACCTGTTCTCACAGGTGTTCTGCATCACACACACCTGATCTCACAGGTGTTATGTGTCACACCTGTTCTCATGTGTTCTGAATAACACACCTGTTCTCAGGTGTACTGCATCACACACCTGATTTCACAGGTGTACTGCATCACACACCTGATCTCACAGGTGTTCTGCATCACACACACCTGATCTCACAGGTGTTGTGTCACACCTGATCTCACAGGTGTTCTGCATCACACACACCTGATCTCACAGGTGTTATGTGTCACACCTGTTCTCACAGGTGTCCTGAGTCACACACACCTGATCTCACAGGTGTTATGTGTCACACGTGATCTCACAGGTGTTCTGCATCACACACACCTGATCTCAGGTGTTCTGCATCACACACACCTGATCTCACAGGTGTTATGTGTCACACCTGTTCTCACAGGTGTCCTGCAACAAACACCTGATCGCACAGGTGTTACGTACCTTACACCTGACCTCAAAGCTGCAAGTGGAACACACCTGATTTCACAGCTGTAGATAAACACACACACACACACACACACACAAACCTCAGCCTTGCTCCTATTGGAGCCGACAGCTGTCGAGAGAGAGAGAAAGAGAGAGAGAGAGAGAGAGAGAGAGAGAGAGAGAGAGAGAGAGAGAGAGAGAGAGAGAGAGAGAGAGAGTGATTGTGTCACCTACACTACCCAGCTGCGGATCGTGAACCAATAAGACATAATGAGAGGTCAGGGGTCAAACACGGAATCTGCTTGCGCAAGGTAGATGCGCGCGCACACACACACACACACACACACACACACACACACACACACACACCTGCCTGCCTTTCAGACACCTGTCCTAACCTCACCTGGGATAGCAAGCATGTCTTAAGACCGACCAAACACCTGTCGCCGAGAGTAAACACTTGTTCACACACACACACGCGCACACACACACACACACACACACACACACACACACACACACACACACACACACCTTGCATAACGAGTGTATAAAACAGACACAAGAAATTCATGATGTTTCCATGATGTCAAAAGAAAGAAAATTCGTGATGAGAAAAATAAGAACATGATGAACGTGAAGGTGTTCATCACGAGTAGATTGTTCATCAGCTGTGAACACTCGTGTGTTCTACGGACGTGAAGGTGTTCACCAGCTGTGAACACTCGTGTGTTCTACGGACGAGAAGGTGTTCATCACGAGCTGATTGTTCACCAGCTGTGAACACTCAGGTGTTCTACGGACGTGAGGGGTGTTCATCACGAGCTGATTGTTCACCAGCTGTGAACACTCAGGTGTTCTACGAAAGACAAGGTGTTCATCAAGAGCTGATTGTTCACCAGCTGTGAACACTCAGGTGTTCTACGAAAGACAAGGTGTTCATCAAGAGCTGATTGTTCACCAGCTGTGAACACTCGTGTGTTCTACGGACGTGAGGGGTGTTCATCACGAGCTGATTGTTCATCAGCTGTGAACACTCATGTGTTCTACAGACGTGACTATAACATTATAACTTATACAGCTGTATGTTATACACCGACACCTACAGGGGTATACACTACACCTACACCAGCGGGTTATACAGAACACCTACACCTGCAGCTTATACAGAACACCTTCAGGTTATACACAACACCTACACCTTGCAGGTGTCACGCTACACCTCCACCTGAAGGTTATACACTACACCTACACCCACCTGCAGGTGTGACA
>NC_092289.1:16950777-16970777 GCF_036320965.1 Panulirus ornatus | reverse complement strand
GTAGGCGTAGAAAGGGCGTTGTGGGCGCGGAAGAATCCCCGGGATTAAGCCGGCCTCCCACGCCTTCTCCACGGTCACGCACCGCGCCTTCTACTAGTCATGACACCACCGTCATCTACTTGACCCCGTTACGTCATCAGTTACCACGGCTTGTGTGGGGGCAGGAGGAGGAGGAAGAGGAGGAGGAGGAGGAGGAGGAGGAGGAGGAGGGGCAGCAGGAGGAAGAGGAGGAGGAGGAGAAGAAGGAACAGCAGGAGGAGGAGGAGGAGGGGGAGAAGAAGGAACAGCAGGAGGAGGAGGAGGAGGAGGAGGAGGAGGAGGAGGAGGAGGAGAAGAAGGAACAGCAGGAGGAGGAGGAGGGGGAACAGCAGGAGGAGGAGGAGGAGGAGCAGGAGGGGGAACAGGAGGAGGAGGAGGAAGAAGAAGAAGAGCAGGAGGAGGAGCAGGAGGAGCAGGAGGAGGAGGAGGAGAGTGAGCCCTCAGTTAGCGGGGCACGGTGGAATTTGCGCCGCCGTGAGTGGCGCCACGGTACGCCCATTGCTCACTCATTGTTGGCGGAGTCCGCGCGCGAGCTCTCTCACTCACTCACGCAACCCTCACGCCTCTCTCTCTCTCTCTCTCTCTCTCTCTCTCCCCTCCCGCAACCCTCACGCCTCTCTCTCTCTCTCACTCTCTCACTCACTCCCGCAACCCTCACGCCTCTCTCTCTCTCTCTCTCTCTCTCTCTCTCTCTCTCCCTCTCTCTCTCTCTCTCTCTCTCTCTCTCTCTCTCTCTCTCTCTCTCCCCCGCAACCCTAACGCCTCTCTTTTTTCCCGCGACCCTTGGAAGCACCCTTCCACTCCCCATCACTCACTCCCGCAACCCTCACGCCTCTCTCTCTCTCTCTCTCTCTCTCTCACTCCCGCAACCCTCACGCCTCTCTCTCTCTCTCTCTCTCTCTCTCTCTCTCTCTCTCTCTCTCTCTCTCTCTCTCTCCCGCAACCCTCACGCCTCTCTTTTTTCCCGCGACCCTTGGAAGCACCCTTCCACTCCCCACCAACAGCATAACCCTCCCCTCACCTCACCCTCACCTCACCTCACCTACACCTCGCCTCACCTACACCTCACCTCACCTCACCTCCACTCACACGACGGACGGGGGAAGCATGATCAACGCTCGGTAAAACCCGGAAAACCATAGAGAGTCCAATGTTGGGTCAAAGATGAACACAGCAGCAGCAACATGGAAACACGAGCCAAAGAGTGAGAAACGACTCTACAGCCGACCCGGTACAATTGCTCTCTCCCCCACAACACAAGAAACCCTTTCCACCCACTCACTCACCCAAGGGACGATGGTGACGTGTGTGTGTGTGTGTGTGTGTGTGTGTGCGTGTGTGTGTGTGTGTGTGTGTGTGTGTGTGTGTGTGTGCGCGAGGCACACGAGAGAGAGAGAGAGAGAGAGAGAGAGAGAGAGAGAGAGAGAGAGAGAGAGAGAGAGAGAGGAAGGGGCATTCTCTTTAATCGCGTCTTCTGTTTATCGTAATGGTTAGTGCTGGAAGTGGGGATGGGATGGGAGGGGTGGGGAAGGGATGGGGAAGGAAGGAGGGACCTCGGGGAGGAGGAAGATGGTGGGGAAGGTGGGAGGGGGGGCCGCCCACTGCCAGAAACCCTGACCCGTCGACGGAAGGGAAGGAATGGGAGAGGGGGGGAAAGGGAGAAAGGGGGGAGGTGGGGGGAAGGGGTGACGCAGGCAGGCTAGGGTGTTCGCGGACGGAAGGGGAAGGGGAGGGTTTATGGAAGAGACGTGCGGAGGTGAAAGGAAGAAGATAGATAGATAGATAGAGAGAGAGAGAGAGAGAGAGAGAGAGAGAGAGAGACGGAAAAGAGAATATAAGATAAAGAGAAGATAAGACCAGACTACAGGAAGGAGGTGGAGATGGGAGTAAGAGAGAGAGAGAGAGAGAGAGAGAGAGAGAGAGAGAGAGAGAGAGAAATGGGTTAATCCAGAGGTGTGTACGTGGCGGGGAAAGGGAGGTGAGGGAAAGGTTACGGGGCGCGCTAAAGGAGGAAGGGGGGGGGAGGAGGAGGAAGGGAAAGGGGGGTTGGTGAGAAAGGGGAGAGTCGGACAATGGGACGGAGGCAGAGGTAGGGCGATCAACGGGTAGGCCCAGCGCCAACGCCACACCACACCATACCATACCACCTCCTCCCTCTTCCTCCAGCCACTGAGCTGTCCTCAATAGGGCCGCGCCTAACCAAACCCATCCATCAGCCGTGGGCCCAGATGTCTCTCGAGAAAACCCTTTTTTTTTCAGTTTCCTACGTAGGCCCAATGCAGTTGAAATAAGGATATTTTCCAATTAAAAGAAATAAATTCCATTTTAGTACACATTCTTTCCATGCTACATGATGTTCCTTGTCATTTCTTTTTTTTTCCCCCCCTCTGCGAGATGTTGAGCCGGAGGGAGTGGTGGGTTAAGGGACGCGCCTCGCGCCTTAACGCCCCTTCTCAACGACAAATAAGATCACGAACTCACACGACCCTCGTAGACGGACCACCGATCTCCAATCATATATCTGTTCTCTCCCCCCCATGAAAACAGAGGGCACAAGAAAAAAAGGACAAAAAAAAAAGGCCAAGAGAGAGAGAGAGAGAGAGAGAGAGAGAGAGAGAGAGAGAGAGAGAGAGAGAGAGAGAGAGAGAGGACATAAAATACAAAATGCAAAACGAAGTCGGTACGCAATACACCGTCAACAATGAAACCAAGATGGCCTCGACCTGCGCCGACGCCGAACAGACCACCGATGGTTGTGGCTGGCTGCCTGCCTGCCTGGGAGCGCTCCCTCCTCAGCCCCAGGGGTTCAATGAAGCGCCTCCCTTGTGCTTCAGGTGTTGCAAGGTAAGGTAGGGTGCGGGACGTGCACCAGAAGGAGGTGGCGAGGGGGCTCGCTCCTCCTCCTCTTGCCGCTCCCCAACACCTGGGGGAAAGTAGAGATAATGCCGCCCCTTTTCCTATTGTCTTTTCTTCTTTTTCTTTTTTGTACTGGAGGTTCCATTTAAGGACAAAAGCCTACATAATGGACGGTCTTTAATTGATATATAAAGAGGATGAGTGAGAGGATGGATGAAGGGGACAAAAATGGATAACTTTACCTTTCAAAAGGACAAGGTCGTAACTATTACCAAAGATATGATGGGGCGGTGGTAGAGAGTGCCAAGGCTTCATTTGAGTTGCAGGGAAGGAAACAGATATCAAAACGGCCCACCCCTTGAGTCGAAGGGCACACGAGCAGCCAGCTCTCGGGAGCCGAAACCAAAAGAAATACCTTCTGAAGAGGGAAAATGAACCAGTACTGCGGCGTAGGGCAAAGGGGAGGGAGGGCGGGGGGTCAAGTTCTGAGGGTAGGACAGGAAAAGGTCGTACGATGAGCTGCTTCAGTGAGTATGCACGTCTAGAAAACCTCTCGAAGGTGTGAGATCAGTACGTCACGCATGGGCGGACCAATGCTTTCCACGGCAACTGTTTGGAAGATGAGGGTTTTACGACACTACACAGGATTCTCGGAGGCAGACTTCATCACCTGTGCAAAGTGAGGAGCGAGAGAGAGAGAGAGAGAGAGAGAGAGAGAGAGAGAGAGAGAGAGAGAGAGAGAGAGAATAACGGGAAGAAACTTTTTTTTTTTTATATATAGGCATCGAACCAGACCAGATTCCAAGCTGTCCCGGGTCCCAAAGTCTGTAAAGTTCACAGAGGAGGTGAGGTCGAGACAAGCCAGCGGCCGTACGAGGGCATCTGGTTATCTGCCGAGGAGAGGAAGTCGCTGCTAACAAGCAAGCAACGGATGGCAGGACACACTCACGGCAAGCAACGGATGGCAGGACGCACTCACGGCAAGCAACGGGACAGGCAGGGCGCACTCACGGCAAGCAACGTGACAGGCAGGACGCACTCACGGCAAGCAACGTGACAGGCAGGACGCACTCACGGCAAGCAACGTGACAGGCAGGACGCACTCACGGCAAGCAACGTGACAGGCAGGACGCACTCACGGCAAGCAACGGGACAGGCAGGACGCACGCACAGCAAGCACGGGACAGGCAGGGCACACACTCGTTTTTCCGAATCCCTTTTGAGCACAATGGTACGACGGCACGACGCTTTAGCAGGACGGTACGACTTCTGAGCTTCCTTAAGCACTATGGTACGACTTTTGGCCACGACGGTATGGCCCTTCAGCACACGTCGGTACGACCTTTCGAGTACGACGACCCTACAGGGTCTTCTATTAGTATATGAGCAAAGGAGGTGTACATAATGTTAGGGGAAACTGCATGAAGCGTACTTGTGCTGTGGGGGGGTGTTGCCTTCAATGCAAGCCATGATCAATATCATTAAAAATATAGGAGAGAAAGAGAACGGGTCCCGAGACTGATTCCCTGTGGCACACCACTTGTCACGTCCAGCCCAAGGATCATGGCCCCCCCACCCTCCGTCGCGAGAGAGGATCGCATCGCAGCGCATTTAGGGTCCCTAGTCCTGCAACAGGATCGCGCTTAAGGATCGTCTTCGTCCTCCTTGCTTCACAGCTGCGCCCCGTCGCGCTGAAGGATCGCTCTCCGGGACAGTCCCAAAAATCTTCAGGATCGAACCGTAATGCTTATAAGGAGAGAGTGGAGGAAGTGTGTGTGTGTGTGTCATCTTCTCGCCTGCGCCTGACCCAGTCACCACAAGTGAGGCAGGACACCAGGCGCTTGGCATATACCACACACACACATCTCTCATGCATCCTCCTCCTCCTCCTCCTCCTCCTCCAACCCCTAGATCCACACACGTAAGCTCCTAAAAACCATATCCTCAGAACACCGTGAGCCTTCACTCATCGCACAGGGGAGTGACCGACAGCAGATAACGACGCGATAAGAGATATCAGAGGCACAATGCCAACGGGGATCGAACGCGGGTCCCATATGCCAACATCTCTTGCCGGCGTTAATCGATCCATTCTTTGTTTCTTTTTTTTTTTTTGCGACTGTATTCTACACACGCTGTTACACTTGCTCTGTATTCTGCACATGTTACCTGCCCTGTATTCAACACACGCTGTTACACTTGCCCTGTATTCTACACATGCTGTTACACTTGCTCTGTATTCTACACATGTTATCTGCCCTGTGTTCTACACATGCTGTTACACTTGCCCTGTATTCTGCACATGTCACCTGCCCTGTATTCTACACATGCTGCTACAATTGCCCTGTATTCTACACATGTTACCTGCGCTGTATTCTACGCATGCTGTTACACTTGCCCTGTATTCTACACATGTCACTTGCCCTGTATTCTACACATGTCACCTGCCCTGTATTCTACACACGTTACCTGCGCTGTATTGTACACATATTACCTATGTAACCGTCCGTGCCACTGACGCTTATGTAATACTGTATCATGTATCTGGTACATCCTAGACCTCCTCCTGCCTCCTCCTTCTCCTCTTCCTCAGACCAGAACTAGGACCCTCTGGGTTCCATGTGGGCACCCACTCGGACCCACCCTCCCGTGTTCACGCACTGTACCCACTGTACGCTCTGTACTTGCCATGTACCCTTCACCCACGCTGTCACTGCTACGCAAACACATTTGAAACTATCGGCACAATGGGGAGCGGACATACCCACCAGAAGAGCTGGCCATGCTAAGGAGCAAAAACACACCTTCGTTACGACACCTTCGTTATCCCCACATATTAAGTTGGTAACAGTACGCATGCGTGTGGGACGACGCACTCACTGCCTCTAGCAACTGAGAGAGGTGAGCTGCGATCCCACTGGATAACTCTTAAGTGACGTAACGAAGGGTGTGTTTGGAGAGGAATTCTATGATCCAGGTGACCGCATAATCTCTCCTTCGGTCATTCCCCTCAAAATAGACTGTCCAAATTCTTGACACAACACACACACAGAGCCCTTAACTCACAAAATTCTAAACACACTGAGCCCACAATGTCTCAAGACATCCCAACACCGTATCGCATCCCTCAACCCCTGTGTTGGCCAAGGGGAAGAGGACAGAGCTATGAAACTCAATCAAAACACCAATGGCTTATTCTTTATATACACAATCAACTAACTCACCCCTGTATTGACCAAGAGGAAGAGGACAGAGCTATGAAACTCACTCAAACGCCAATGGCTTACTCTTTATATACACAATCAACTAACTCACCCCTGTATTGGCCAAGGGGGAAGAGGACAGAGCTATGAAACTCAATCAAACACCAATGGCTTACTCTTTATATACACAAAATCATCGAACTTAAGGCTACATCTGTTTCTATCTCAGTGGTCAGCAGTTTCGTCTCCAACTTCCCTCGCTACCAGCAGGGAACAGCTCTGGGAGGGCCTGTACTTTTGACATGCCAACATGTCCATCTCTTCTCGAAGATGGTGCGATCCATGTGCACGACGGTCCATGTGCACGACGGTACGAGCCTTAGGCACGACGGTGGGAGCCTTGGGCACGACGGTACGAGCCTTGGACACGAAGGTACGAGCCTCGGACACCACGCTACGAGCCTTAAACACTAAGATACGATCCACCTGCACGGACGGTACGAGCCTGGAACACCACGGTACGAGACTCGAGCACGACGGAACGAGCCCTGAGCGAGCACGCCGGTTACGTGCCGTCGCACACACGGGTCGTGCCGTCGTGCCTCAAGGGAAAACGAGCTACGAACTTCCGCACACACACACACACACACACACACATAACCCCACTGGATAGAAATCTAACATTCGGTCCATTCCGAAGTCCGAGGTTACGGTACGGAGGAATGGACCAGTTCCCTCTCCTCCCTGGCCCATGGTATATCGTCCCCGGCTCCCGCATACCACTGGTATACTCCCCGACCATTAACGAGCGATAAACAATGATGACACTGGTCATCGCCCCGCACTTGCCAGTGCCGACCCCGTCCACTGGGGGACGCCTGCAGCCGACTGTGTGGTACTGTGCATGTGTTACACAGGGGGATGGTGTACCACACGGGGGAGTATGTGCTACTGAGTATGTGTACCACAGGGGGACTATGTGGTACTGAGTATGTGTACCACAGGGGGACTGTGTGGTACTGAGTATGTGTACCACAGGGGGAGTATGTGGTACTGAGTATGTGTACCACAGGGGGACTATGTGGTACTGAGTATGTGTACCAGAGGGGGACTGTGTGGTACTGTGTATCTGTACCACAGATGGAATGTGTGGTACTGTGTACCATAGGAGAACTGTGGTACTGTGTGTATCTGTACCACAGGGGTAACTGTGTGGTACTCTTCATCTGTACCACAGATTGGACTGTGTGGTACTCTTCATCTGTACCACAGATGGACTGTGTGGTACTCTTCATCTGTACCACAGATGGACTGTGTGGTACTCTTCATCTGTACCACAGATGGACTGTGTGGTACTCTTCATCTGTACCACAGATGGACTGTGTGGTACAGCATACCTGCGTACCTTAAGAGGTCTGTGCGACGCCGTATTATCTGTACCGTAGGAGGACTCAGCAGTTATGCTACCTGTACCACAGCGGGGGAGAGTGTGGTACCGCGCACCTGTGCTTACAGAGCGGTACAGTGCACCTGGGTGGGGCACTCTGTACCTCCACCACAGGAAGACTGTGGTCCTCTGGTTCCGTATGTCTGTGGTTCTGTATATCTGTGCCACAACTGGAGTCGACCTCCCCCTCTCCCCTCCGGCAACACAACAGGAGTCGACCCCCCGGCAACGCAACGGGAATCGACCCCCGGCAACACAACGGGAATCGACCCCCGGCAACACAACGGGAATCGACCCCCCCCGGCAACACAACGGGAATCGACCCCCCGGCAACACAACGGGAATCGACCTACCCCCGGCAACACAACGGGAATCGACCCCCGGCAACACAACGGGAATCGACCCCCCCCCGGCAACACAACGGGAATCGACCCCCCGGCAACACAACGGGAATCGACCCCCTGCAACACAACAGGAGTCGACCCCCCGGCAACACAACGGGAATCGACCCCCCCCGGCAACACAACGGGAATCGACCCCACCCCCTCCCGGCAACACAACGGGAATCGACCCCACTCCCCCCCCGGCAACACACCGGGAATCGACCCCACTCCCCCCCCGGCAACACAACGGGAATCGACCCCACCCCCTCCCGGCAACACAACGGGAATCGACCCCCCGGCAACACACCGGGAATCGACCCCACCCCCTCCCGGCAACACAACGGGAATCGACCCCACCCCCTCCCGGCAACACAACGGGAATCGACCCCCCGGCAACACAACGGGAGTTGACCCCCCCGGCAACACAACGGGAATCGACCCCCCCCTGGCAACACAACGGGAATCGACCCCACTCCCCCCCGGCAACACAACGGGAATTGACCCCCGGCAACACACCTGACCTCCCTTCATCTGGCCACCCGAGCCAAGGCGTTCACAAGGTGTTATCAATAGAGTTCGAACCCCCCACCTCCATCTCCACCTCCCGCGCCCTGGTGTGAAGGCAGCGCACCCCAGCGTTCCACGGTGGGTTCAGGGTCCTTGAAAACAGGTGGCGAAACGGTAGCTCTAAGGTAACAGACAGACAGACAGACACACAGACAGACAGACAGCTGTACAGACACACAGACAGACAGACACACAGTTGTACACACAGACAGACAGACAGACACACAGACAGACATACACACAGCTGTACACACAGACAGAAAGACAGACACACAGACAGACAGACACACAGTTGTACACACAGACAGAAAGACAGACACACAGACAGACAGACACACAGTTGTACACACAGACAGAAAGACACACACACAGACAGACATACACACAGCTGTACACACAGACAGAAAGACAGACACACAGACAGACAGACACACAGCTGTACACACAGACAGACAGACAGACACACAGACAGACACACACACACACTCTAAGACTCCCTCCCCGTACAGGTCAAAGAGGTAAAATCACACACAACTTTCGGTTTTTATCCAAAAAATGAATTTTTTTTCTTTGGGTTTCATCTGAAAAATATAATCTTAAAAAAAAATCAATAGACGTGAATTATAGTTTTTTCTGAGTTACGTAAATGTTTTTGTCATTATTTTTTCTTAAGAGGCAATAGTGGGTTAGATTAAAACCGTGTTGCTTGACCCCATGATGACCCTGACCTAATATACTCAAGGGTCAGGTCAGAGGTCAAGCCAGGATACACATGGGTAGTACCGACGTTGTGTTTCAAGGAACGCAGCGCCATGCTCGAGGGTCGTACCGTCGTGTCCTCGAGGGTCGTACCATCGTGTTCCGAGGGTCGTACCATCGTGTTCCGAGGGTCGTACCGTCGTGTGCTCAAGGGTCGTACCGTTGTGTGCTCAAGGGTCGTACCGTCGTGTGCTCAAGGGTCGTACCGTCGTGTGCTCAAGGGTCGTACCGCCGTGTGCTCAAGGGTCGTACCGTCGTGTGCTCAAGGGTCGTACCGTCGTGTGCTCAAGGGTCGTACCGCCGTGTGCTCAAGGGTCGTACCGTCGAGTGCTCAAGGGTCGTACCGTCATGTGCTCAAGGGCCGTACGTGCTCAAGGGTCGTACCATCATGCTCTAAGGTCTTGACATGAAGGTCTATGGTCGTCCATCGTGTTCTAGGTTCGCAAAGTCGTGCTTCAGTCGTCGCAACGTCCTGCTCAAGTCGTCGTACAGTCGTGCTCAAGAGGAGTCGTACCGTCATGCTCTAAGGTCTTGACATGAACGTCTATGGTCGTACCATCGTGTCCTAGGGTCGCAAAGTCGTGCTCGAGGGGCCGCAACGTCGTGCTTCAGTCGTCGTACAGTCGTGCTCAAGATGAGTCGTACAGTCGTGCTAAAGAGGAGTCGTACAGTCGTGCTCAAGAGGAGTCGTACAGTCGTGCTCAAGATGAGTCGTACAGTCGTGTTCAAGATGAGTCGCAACGTCGTGCTTCAGTCGTCGTACAGTCGCGCTTCAAGATGAGTCGCAACGTCGTGCTTCAGTCGTCGTACAGTCGTGCTTCAGTCGTCGTACAGTCGTGCTCTCGACGGCTCTCGCTCCGTCACAGCGTCGTGCACAAGCCGTGCCCCTACGACCGTACCTCCCTCCGCGCTCGCACCGCCGTCCGTGCTGGCCGGGGGTCTGAAAAATTCCAGGGTCCGGGCGGAGGACGAGGGGCGACGCCCTTGCTGCAAGCACCAGCTGGGGGAGGGACGACACACCCCACTATCACAGGACGCGGCCCCTGGAGCGAGGTGGGAAAGCCCTCCACCTCCCTCACATCTCCCTTGACTCACACACATCCTTCCCCCTTTTTCTGTCAAAGGTCACCACAGTAACATGTCCATTCACACTCCCTCATCTCTCACTCCATCTATCTTCTTCTTCGTCTTCTTGTTCTTCTTCTTCTGCTTCTTCGTTTTTCTTCTTTTTCTTCTTCTTCTTCTTTTTCTTCTTCTTCTTCTTTTCTTCTTCTTCTTCTTCTTTTCTTCTTCTTCTTCTTCTTCTTTTCTTCTTCTTTCTTTTTCTTCTTTCTTCTTCTTCTTCGTCTTTTCTTGTTTCTTCTTTTTCTTCTCCTTTCTTCTTCGTCTTCGTCTTTTCTTGTTTCTTCTTTTTCTTCTCCTTCTTTCTTTTTCTTCTTCTTTTCTCCTTCTTTCCTCTCCTTCTTCTTCTCCCTTTTCTTTTTCTACTTCTCCTTCTTTTTCTTCTTCCTTTTCTTTTTCTACTTCTTCTTTTCTTCCTCTCCTTCTTCTTCTTCTTCTCCTTCTTCTTCTCATTCTTCCTCTCTCTTCTTCTTCTTCTCCTTCTTCACCCTCCTCTCCTCCTCCTCCTCCTTCTTCTTCTTCTCCCCATCTGCATACAGGAGAACCGTACTGGAAACACACCCCCATTTTCTTCCCCCCCCCCCCCCCCACAATCTGCTCGCTAGAGAGGAGAAAGTCTACGTCACACACACACACACACACACACACACAAGATAACTTCAGGAAAACGGTCGATTCAACCCCAGCCCCCAACCACCCCCACCACTTCAGCATGATGGTCGATCAATCAACCCCACCCCCCCAACCCCTCTATTATTTCCCCCACTTCAGCAAGGTGGTCGAATAACCCCTTCCCTCCCTCCCTCCCTCCTCTTCTTCCCACTTCAGCAAGATGGCCGACCAACCCCCTCCATCACCCCCTCCTTCCTTTCCCCCACTTCAGCAATATGGCCGACCAACCCCCCTCCATCACCCCCTCCTTCCTTTCCCCCACTTCAGCAAGATGGCCGACCAACCCCCTCCATCCTTCCCCCCACTTCAGCAAGATGGCCGACCAACCCCCCCCCCCCCCTCCATCATCCTCTCCTTCCTTTCCCCCACTTCAGCAAGATGGCCGACCAACCCACCTCCATCACCCCCTCTCTCCTTCTTCCCCCCCACTTCCGCAAGGTAGCCAACCAACCCCCTCCATCATCACACACCCCCCTCCATTTCCCCACTACATACCCAAATCACTGCATATACTTCCCATTCCAATCTCCATCCCACCTTAAAAATCTATCAGTTCTGAAAGCCGATATCTACTCAGTGGGTGCGCCACTGTGATCAGAATGCATTTTCTTTTTCATTTTTCATTTCCAAAGTGGAAGTTCACATTTCATCAATAATGGTTCAGTGGAGATTTAAGTCACCTCTAAGTGGAAAAAAAGAAGTGAGTTACTTTTTTTTTTTATATAAAGTGACCGAAATAGTAAGGCCTATACTGGCCTAGCCACAAAAGCTTATCCTCTCTCTATCCCCATCCCCTATCCACGCTCCCTTAATCCCCGGGCTTCTACCCGAACCCTACCTATCTATCCCTCCACCTCCCACTATCTATCCCATACACACACACCCACACCCCTCTCCTATTCGCCTTCCACCCCACTATCCACCTCCCACACTCCCTCCTCCCTCATCACCCCTTCTCCTCATTCCCTCCTCCTCCTCCTCCTCCTTCTCCTTCTTCCTCATCCTCCCACATCTCATATTCTCCCCCTCCCAACTCCCTCCTTCCACACACACCCACACACACACACACACCCACACACACACACACACACACACACACACACACGTCGGCCTCTGACCTGAGAGCACAGGTCAGCCCACCAGGGCGTACAAGGTACAAGGGTGACCATGCCCTCTGGTGAGTGACCCACCTGGGACCACCTGGTCCTACGAGGGTCCACGTTCATCACCACCTGGTACTACGAGGGCCCACATTCAACCATCACCAGCTGGTACTACGAGGGTCCACATTCAACCATCACCACCTGGTACTACAAGGGCCCACATTCAACCACCTGGTACCACCTGGCACCACGAGGGTCCACATTCCCCACATTCAACCACCTGGCACTACGAGGGCCCACATTCAACCATCTGGTACCACCTGGCACCACGAGGGTCCACATTCAACCATCTGGTACCACCTGGCACCACGAGGGTCCACATTCCCCACATTCAACCACCTGGCACCACGAGGGTCCACATTCCCCCACATTCATCCACCAATATGAGTGTCCACTTCCCCCACATTCATCCACCAATACGAGTGTCCACATTCCCCACATTCATCCACCAATACGAGTGTCCACTTCCCAACATTCATCCACCAATATGAGTGTCCACTTCACCCCACATTCGTCCATCAACATGAGTGTCCACTTCCCCTACATTCATCCACCAATATGAGTGTCCACTTCCCCTACATTCATCCACCAACATGAGTGTCCACTTCACCCCACATTCGTCCACCAATATGAGTGTCCACTTCCCCTACATTCATCCACCAACATGAGTGTCCACTTCACCCCACATTCGTCCACCAATATGAGTGTCCACTTCCCCCACATTCATCCACCAACATGAGTGTCCACTTCACCCCACATTCGTCCACCAATATGAGTGTCCACTTCCCCCACATTCATCCACCAACATGAGTGTCCACTTCACCCCACATTCGTCCACCAATACGAGGGTCCACGTCCCCCACATTCATCCACCAATACGAGGGTCCACTTCCCCCACATTCATCCACCAATATGAGGGTCCACTTCCCCTACATTCATCCACCAATACGAGGGTCCACTTCCCCCACATTCATCCACCAATACGAGGGTCCACTTCTACATTCATCCACCAATACGAGTGTCCACTTCCCCCACATTCAACATACAGGACCACCAGGACGCGTTTCATCTTTCCTCTAAACACGTCAAACCAATCCAGTCAAAAAGGGCTTCTGTGTGTAGTCTTATCTGTGCCCAAAATCCCACGAGGAGCGAGATGGTCGACTGCTCGGCAGGGCGCCATCGGGATTTTCATCTCTAAGCGTTAATTCTTTTTTTCTTTTCAAAGGAGGGGAAGGAGGGGAAGGGAGGGGAGGTGTTAGGTCAAGGTCGACCAACGCCATTGCACTGTCCGACCCCCCCTCAACGCCCCCTTTTCCTGTCCACTGTACAACGCAGGGAGCAACACCCAGAAGTGGCTACACAACACACACTTACGACACCCTGGACTCCTCTGTTCAAACTTGTATACAAACGTACAAGCCTGACCATTAACCGGGGTATGTATGTATGTGTGTATGTATGTATGCGTGTATGTATGTATAAAGTTATATATGTATGTATGTATGTCCGTCTGTCTGTTTGTCTGTCTGTCTGTCTGTCTGTCTGTCTGTCTGTCTGTATGTATGTATGTATGAACTAATGTATGTATGTATGTATGTATGTATGTATGTATGTATGTATGAAGTTATGTATGTAGGTATGTATGTATGTATGTATGTATGTATGTATGTATGTATGTATGTATGAAGTTATATATGTATGTATGTATGTATGTATGTATGATGTTATGTATTATATGTATGTCATGTATTATATGTACGTAAGTATGTAAGTATGTATGTATGTATGTATGTATGATGTTATGAATTATATGCATGTCATGAATTATATGTATGTATATATGTATGATGTTATGTCTCATATGTATGTATGTATGTTATGCATCATACGTATGTATTATGCACGTATGTATGTATATGTATCTACGTATGTAGACATGTACGTTATGCATGTTATGCACGTACGTACGTATGCATTTGTAGTACAGACAAGATCTACATATATGTACAAAGATCAGAGACGGGGCAACGTGAGGATATCATAACCATAAAAACACATATACAAACACACACACACACACACACCCACACACAGACACACACACACAGACACACACACACACACCAATGCCTGGGTTTTATATAGTGACATCCGCGTGTCATGTCAATCCGACACACCCACTTTCTCCTCCCCTCCTCCTCCCACATGACACGGTGTCACACAGCCTCGCTCCAGCGGCCGTATGCGTAAGCATGACTGCAGCAGCGCTCTTGCGTAAACGAGTGCGAAAGTTGGTGCGTGAGTATGTGTGTGTGTGTGTGTGTGAAGGGAAGGCACTGCCACTACGATAGCCACTTACGACTACTACCCCTGCCTTTCCTAAGCTGACTTGGGGCGAGCCACTACCCTCACCACCACGTGCCACCATCGACCCGGGGCCCTCCCCCCATATACGCACTCCGGCGTGCCTACGCCGTCTCTCCCCTCCCTCACGTACGCACTCCGGCCTGCCTAAGCCGTCTCCCCTCTCCCCCACGTACGCACTCCGGCCTGCCTACACCCTCTCCCCTCTGCCCTATGTACGCACTCCGGCCTACCTACGCCGTCTCCCCTCTCCCCCACGTACGCACTCAGGCCTACCTACGCCGTCTCCTCCTCTCCCCATTCAATTACTCCCAGACTGTGTGGCAAAAACCTCGAGACCTGATATTTCTTTCCCGGAAATGAACAGCGAGGACGAAGTGTGTGTGTGTGTGTGTGTGTGTGTGTGTGTGTGTGTGTGTGTGTGTGTGTGTGTGTGTGTGTGTGCTCTGGGTGTCCGCAAGGCCCACACACGAGTGTTAACGTTGGGGGAATTTCGACCTGAGCCGCCGGCCGGCAGGACCGGTAAGATTATTGGCAATATTGCCGAAAGAGAGGGAGGGAGGGAGGGAGGGAGGGAGGGAAGGAGGGAGGGAGGGAGGGAGGGAGGTAGGGGAAGCAGGACAGCCAGCCAAAGAGGACCCTCCCTCCCTCCCTTTCTTTTTACGCCTTACGCCTTCTACGCCACACCACCCGACCCTCCTTGCTGGCCATATGTATATTTCTTTTCTTTCATACTATTCGCCATTTCCCGCGTTAGCGAGGTAGCGTTAAGAACAGAGGACTGGGCCTTTGAAGGAACATATATATATATATATACAACCAACTATACGCGTCGCTGTGCATTCAAACCCATGCCTACTGCCCTAACTCCTCTCCTCCTTTATTACTCCATCACTCTCTCTCAAAAAAATCCTTCGCGCCTCTTTTTTTTTTTTTTTTTCCACATAGTCTACGACTGGGGGGCGCGGCGCGCGCCTGCGAGGAGGCGCGGCCAGCCTCTTCCTGTCGCTGGTGTACTGGCCTCCCTCCCTCTCCCGCGTCTCGGGACTCATGCGCGCTTGAGGGAGGAGAGCCACTGCGATGAAAAGGAGAGCTAGCTACAGTCGGTCGCCTTTCCAATTGCGCCGAGTCACGGACGACCAAACTTGAGGCGCGCCCCACATGAGTGATCTAAGGGCCATGGTGCTTGTTTACTGACGTAGCTGCTTGTTAGGAGAAGAGGGAAGAGCTTGTGAGATGGAGTAGGGGCCCGAGAAGGAGGTTTCATGAGGGAATGAGGAGGGGGGGCAATGCGTTTAGCGAGTGTGAGTAAATGCCGAGGAGCTAAGTGGAGATCTAGCAGAGGTGAGTACGAGATGGGTAGTGAGGTGAGAGTACCTTGGGTCGAGAATAGGAGGGAGATGAGTGTGTGAGGAAAATGAAATGCGCGTAGCAAGGAGCGAGAGATGAGTGTGTGAGGAAAATGCGTAGGATGGGGGAGGGAGAGAGCGAGAGAGAGAGAGAGAGAGAGAGAGAGAGAGAGAGAGAGAGAGAGAGAGAGAGAGAGAGAGAGAGAGAGAGAGAGAGAGAGGGGAACTTAGCAGGGAGGGAAAGAGAGTGAGGGACGATTTCCCTTACTCCAGCGGGGCGGCTGACAACCCCTCCCCCTCCCCCCCACACCCCTCACGCCTCCGTCACTACCACCAGTACGTTCCGTTCCGTTCCGTTCCGCCGTTCAGTACGTTCCGTTCCGTCGATGAGTAAGTTCCGTTCCGTCGATCAGTACGTTCCGTTCCACCTATAAGTACGTTCCGTTCCGTCGATGAGTACGTTCCGTTCCGTCGATCAGTACGTTCCGTTCCGTCAGTCTTTCTGGATAAGACACAGCTTCAACGAGTCTTAATTTCCACCGTATTTTCTTCAGTCCCCCACTACCGCTACCCATTTTCCAACATAGAAAACGTGTGACACCCCCTCAATCAATCAGGGGGGTACTATTCCAATAGGAGAAGGGACACTGTACGTGTTCTCCTCCAACTTACACCTCAGTGGGAGGGTCCAACTGCAAGGCTTTTGGAGTGGGGGAAAAAACGAAGGAGGCTTCGCCTGTCAAGCTACCTCCAAAGAGCCAGGGAGGATCCCCAAGTTCTGCCACCTCCAAATGAAACACCCAGGTCATGTCCCCCTCACCCACGTCGCCTCCAAATGAAACATCCAGGTCATGTCCCCTTACCCACGTCACCTCTAAATGAAACAGCCTGGTCATGTCCCCCTCACTCACGTCACCTCCAAATGAAACATCCAGGTCATGTCCCCTTACCTACGTCGCCTCAAAATGAAACAGCCATGTCATGTCCCCTTACTCACGTCGCCTCCAAATGAAACAGCCATGTCATGTCCCCTTACCCACGTCACCTCTAAATGAAACACCCAGGTCATGCCCCCTCACCCACGTCACCTCCAAATGAAACATCTACGTAAGCCCTCTCTCCAATCAAGCCACCTCCAAAGTGAAACAGGTAGCCACCCCTCTCTACCAAGTCACCTCCAAAATGAAACAGCCAAGTAGGCTCCCAGACCATGCCACCTGCAACTGAAACACGGCAAATAGTCTTCCCTCCCTACACTACCTCCAAAATAACGCGTAACCTCGCCCCCCCCCCCCCCCCAACACATACACACACACACACGCGCGCACACCCACGCAGGCACTGGTTAAGAGACGGGGCAACACGAGTGGGCGCTACTCTCTCTCTCTCTCTCTCTCTCTCTCTCTCCCATGACACACAAATACGTGATCACACGACGCCTGGCACCTCGCTTCCCCCCCACCCCCCCAAAAGACATGGGGGCGCGGGGGGATGGGATGGGGGAGTGGTTTCTCTCCCCGCGCGGGGGCGGGGCGGGGGCAGCGGGTGTGAAGGAGAGCAAGTGTTCCAGATCCACTGGCCTCAGAAGGCATCGCCGAGACGCCCCCCCAGCCCCAGCCCCACCCAGCCCCTCCGCCCCAACAGTAGTTTCTGAATGAAGCAGCCCCGCTGGGGCTTTCATTCATTCATTAATGAATTCAGTGCCATCTGGGGAGGAAGAAAGATAAGAGGCCGTTGTGAGCGAAAACCTGTGAATGAAATTATACATATGTATAAATATGTATATATATATATATATATATATATATATATATATATATATATATATATATATACATATCCTATCAACAGACGCTGCTACTCCTTCCCCTGTTTTCGTCGGACACACATCACAGGTGCAGATGAATCGACTTTTTTTTTTCATCATATTACCAACGCTGAGACACACACACACACACACACACACACACACACACACACACACGCACACACACACACACACACACACACACACATACACACGAGGACGCCACATCAAACCCCCTTCCCTAAGATTCCCCGTTCAAGTCGGTCCAGAGATGAGATAAAGCGACGGCTACCTAGGGCTCACCCGGAGAGAGAGAGAGAGAGAGAGAGAGAGAGAGAGAGAGAGAGAGAGAGAGAGAGAGAGAGAGAGAGAGAGAGAGCAGAGCAGAGCCATTTTTCGCCCCTCCTCCTGCTCCTCCTCCTTCTACAGGAGGATGCGCCTGCCCTCGCCACACCATCGGGCGCTTATCCCCTCACACCTACCCCTGGGGTGTATATAGATGATGTCCCACTCCCATGGCCAACGCAGCTCCGCCCCCAGCTCTCCCTCGGTGTCCTACACAACACCCACCACCACCACCACCGCCCCTGGTACTCACGTCCCCTACATGTCTACCTTCTACAGGTACGCCCGTTCCCGCATCCTGAGGCCCTCCGCCGCCCCTGGTACTCACGTCTCCTACATGTCTACCTTCTGCAGGTACGCTCGATCCCGCATCCTGAGACCCTCCGCCGCCCCTGGTACTCACGTATCCTACATGTCTACCTTCTGCAGGTACGCCCGTTCCCGCATCCTGAGGCCTGATCTTGCGGGATCCGACCCCAACCCCTCCTCCTCCAAACCCCTTCGCTCCTACATCCTTCATATTGCCAATCAATCCTTTACGCTTGAGTGTGGCCCCTGCGCAGCGTCAAGGACTCTCGACAAGGGAGAGAGAGGGGGTCCTTGTATGCCCCCGAGATGCTCAGGCGTGTCCTGGGGTAGTGCGGTGTGTCCTGGGGTGCTACGGTGTGTCCTGAGGTACTCTGGTGTCCTCGAGTACTCTGGAGTCCTGTGGTGCTCTAGCGTGTCCTGGGGCGCTCTGGTGTGTCCTGGCGTGTCCTAGGGTGCTACAGTGTGTCCTGGGGTGCTACGGTATGTCCTGGGGTGCTCTGGCATTTCCTGGGGTGCTCTGGTGTGTCCTGGGGTACTCTAGTGTGTCCTGGGATACTCCGGCGTACCCCTGGTGCTGTTTCGTGTGTCCTGGGTTTCTTTAAGAGTGTCCTGGAGTACTGTGATGCGTCCTGGTGTACCCTGGCGCGTCCCAAGGGCGTCCTAGTATGCCCTGGGGATGACCCGGTGTGTGTCTTGGGGGGGGGGGGGGACAGTCACTCCCATTGGCCCTTAAGGGATCCTTAAAAAAATGTCCTCTGATGTCCTTCAGGTCCCTAAAGAAAATGGAAGTGGGACCTCCTGGTGTGTCCTAGGATGTCCTACGTTGTCCTGGGGTGTCATATGAGACCTGGCCACTCCTATAGGTGTCCTAACATGTCTCCAGTAATTCCCTGCGCGTCTTAAAAATAACCTACGGGAAAGCCGGATCGTAGGTGGTGATAACCATGGGAAAGCCGGATTTGTAGGGGGTGATAACCTACGGGAAAGCCGGATCGTAGATGGTAATAACAATGGGAAAGCCGGATCGTAAGGGGTGATAACCACGGAAAGCCGGATCGTAAGGGGTGATAACCACGGAAAGCCGGATCGTAGATGGTAATAACAATGGGAAAGCCGGATCGTAAGGGGTGATAACCACGGAAAGCCGGATCGTAGATGGTAATAACAATTGGAAAGCCGGATCGTAAGGGGTGATAACCACGGAAAGCCGGATCGTAGATGGTGATAACCATGGGAAAGCCGGATCGTAAGGGGTGATAACTACGGAAAGCCGGATCGTAGATGGTAATAACAATGAGAAAGCCGGATCGTAAGGGGTGATAACTACGGAAAGCCGGATCGTAGATGGTAATAACCATGGGGAAAGCCGGATCGTAGATGGTAATAACAATGGGAAAGCCGGATCGTAAGGGGTGATAACTACGGAAAGCGTGATCGTAGGTGGTAATAACCACCACAAAGCCGGATTGTAGGTGGTGATAACCATGGGGAAAGCCGGATCGTAGGTGGTGACAACTAATTAACTCGCCATTCAATCAGCGAGGACACCCATCACTGGCGACTTAATGACCTCCTCCCTCCCTCCTCCTCCTCTCCCTCCCTCCTCCTCCTC
>NC_092289.1:16903277-16945777 GCF_036320965.1 Panulirus ornatus | reverse complement strand
AGCGGGTGCCGCTGCAACGGATGCAGCTGCACACACCACAGCGGCTGGTGGTGTCCAGCTGTCCGGCGATCTGTCGAGCCTCCTGCTCTTACTGTCCTCGCTCCTCTGCGTCGTCACTGCTGTACCAGCTGCTCCTCCGTGCTAGCTGGCTCAACACACTGCTGCTGTGGCACGGTCATCTGCCTGCTGCAGTCGATGTTTAGGTCCATTCCTCGCCCTAGGAAGGGGAGGAAGAGGAGGAAGGTGGGCCAGCAGCAAGAGCAGCCAGCTGGCTCAGTGTGTGTGTGTGTGTGTGTGTGTGTGTGTGTGTGTGTGTGTGTGTGTGTGTGTGTGTGTGTGTGTGTCAGTCGCTCGAAGCTCAAACTCCGCTCGGGAGCAGCAGTGGGGGCGCCTCTTGTCCACTACCTTCACTGGGGTCGTCTTAACAAGCTCCCTCTGGTCGTCGTACCACCCACCCTGGTCGTACCACACTCCCTGTCTCTTCCTCGTCGTACCACACTCCCTGTCTCTCCCTGGTCGTACCACACTCCCTGTCTCTCCCTGGTCGTACCACACTCCCTGTCTCTCCCTGGTCGTACCACACACCCTATACGTCGTCCAGTACGACCCTGGTCGTCCAAAGACCTGCCCTTAAGTCCGTCTCGTATATCCAGCAGTCGTTCGGTTCCAACACCTCCCTGGTCGTCCCACTACCCCTTCCCCTGGTCGTCGTCCCACTACCCTTCCCTAAGGGGGTCGTCCCGCACTTCCTGTGGTCGTCTCCTACCACTGACCCCTGGGGGTGACCAATCCCGCAACCACAGGGTAGTCCCACCGCCTGACGACGGAGGAACCCAGGCGATGGTTAATACAATCTCTCGCTACGCGTCCGCCACACGACGTATTAACCCAGGCGATGGTTAATACGATCTCTCGCTACGCGTCCGACACACGACGTAGGAACCCAGGCGATGGTTAATACGTATACACTCTCGCTACGTCCGATACACGACGGAGGAACCCAGGCGATGGTTAATACGATCTCTCGCTACGCGTCCGACACACGACGTAGGAACCCAGGCGATGGTTAATACGATCTCTCGCTACGCGTCCGACACACGACGTAGGAACCCAGGCGATGGTTAATACAATCTCTCGCTACGTCCGATACACGACGTAGGAACCCAGGCGATGGTTAATACGATCTCTCGCTACGTGTCCGACACACGACGTAGGAACCCAGGCGATGGTTGATACAATCTCTCGCTACGCGTCCGATACACAACGTAGGAACCCAGGCTATGGTTAATACGATCTCTCGCTACGCGTCCGACACACGACGTAGGAACCCAGGCGATGGTTAATACAATCTCTCGCTACGCGTCCGACCTTGTTCAATCTCTTCACTACGACACTTTTATCTATACTTCCGTGGCCCTCGGCTAACTCCCTCCCTCACAGCAATCTAAGTACTGGGGGCGTCCCTACAGGACACCGGGACCAATACTTGGGGCGTCCCTACAGGACACCAGAGCCAGTACTGGGGGCGTCCCTATAGAACACAAGGACCAGTACTGGGGGCGTCCCTATAGAACACAAGGACCAGTACTGGGGGCGTCCCTACACGACACCAGAACCAGTACTGGGGGCGTCCCTGCAGGACACAGGGACCAGTACTGGGGGCGTCCCTGCAGGACACAGAGACCAGTACTGGGGGCGTCCCTGCAGGACACCGGGACCAGTACTGGGGGCGTCCCGGCAGGACACTAGAACCAGTACTATGGGCGTCCCTACAGGACACAAGGACCAGTACTGGGGGCGTCCCTGCAGGACACCGGGACCAGTACTGGGGGCGTCCCTATAGGACACAGAGACCAGTACTGGGGGCGTCCCTACAGGACACCGGGACCAGTACTGGGGGCGTCCCTGCAGGACACCGGGACCAGTACTGGGGGCGTCCCTGCAGGACACCGGGACCAGTATTGGGGGCGTCCCTGCAGGACACCGGGACCAGTACTGGGGGCGTCCCTACAGGACACAGGGACCAGCACACGAAGGGCGTCGCTGCAGGACACAGGGACCAGCACCCGAAGGGCGTCGCTGCAGGACACAGGGACCAGTACACGAAGGGCGTCGCTGCAGGAGTGTGTGCGCGTGTCTACGGAGGTGGTAAAGGGGTACTCACCGTTGCTGTCGCTGGGGAGCGCGGGCGGGAAGGCGTCGGCGGCCGGCTCCTCGGAAGTGGCGGCCCGGTTCAAGTGGGACTTCCTCTTGTGCGACTTGTCCTTCTCATCGCCCGTCGCCGCCCGACGCCGGCCTCCGCCGCGCCCCTCGCTGCCGCTCAGGGCCGAGTCGGCCGACCAGTCCCCGCCCACGGCCGACCGCCCCTCAGCCTGTAGGTCGGGGTGGGGAAACCACAACACAGAATGAGTCTGACATGTAATCCAGGGGGGCGCGGGGCGCACGACGGGGTTGGGTGGGGGGCATTTGGAGTCGATGGAAAAATAGAGCAAAGATGAATGAGTGAGTGAGTGAGGGTGTGAGTGAGTGTGTGAGGGAGTGAGGGTGTGATTGAGTGAGGAAGTGAGGGTGTGAGTGAGTGAGGGTGTGAGTGAGTGAGGGTGTGAGTGAGTGAGGGTGTGAGTGAGTGAGGGTGTGAGTAAGTGAGGGTGTGAGGGTGTGAGTGAGTGAAGGTGTGAGGGAGTGAGGGTGTGAGGTTGTGAGTGAGTGAGGGTGTGAGTTAGTGAGGGTGTGAGTGAGTGAGGGTGTGAGGGTGTGAGTGAGTGAGGGTGTGAGTGAGTGAGGGTGTGAGTGAGGGTGTGAGCGAGGGTGTGAGTGAGTGAGGGTGTGAGGGTGTGAGGATGTGAGGGTGTGAGTGAGTGAGGGTGTGAGTGAGTGAGGGTGTGAGTGAGTGAGGGTGTGAGTAAGTGAGAGTGTGAGTGAGTGAGGGTGTGGGGTGTGAGTGGAAGAGGGTGTGAGTGAGTGAGGGTGTGAGGGAGTGAGGTAGTGTGAGGGTGGATGGGCGCGTCAGGTGGCCGCTCCCGAAGATGGTCACACAAGGCGTGACATGGAAGCCACCAGCGCACGTCTTTGGTTCTCACTAGCTTCACCGTGATGACGGAGGTGATGATGGTGATGGTGGTGATGGTGGTGGTGGTGGAGATGATGGTGGTGGTGGTGGTGGTGATGGTGATGGTGGTGGTGGTGATGATGATGGTGGAGATGATGATGGTGGAGATGATGATGATGGTGGAGATGATGATGGTGGAGATGATAATGATGGTGGAGATGATGATGGTGGTGGTGGTGATGATGATGATGATGGAGATGATGATGATGATGAAGAAGACGAATGAAGATGATGATGGAGACGATGATGGTGGAGATGGTGGGGGTGGTGAGAGGGGGGGTGTGCGCACATCAAACCCCCATCTCGCCTGATGGGCTGGGAGGGGCGCCCGCCCCGCCCGCCCTCGGGAGCTGTGTTGGAGATATATGACAGATAAAGGACGAAATGTGTTGCAAAAATAATTTGACTCGCAAAGGGATTTTTTTCTAACTTCCTTGCGATCTTAAAAGCATGAATAGGTCGAGAGAGACATATATGACTATATGATATAATATAATATACTATAATATAATATAATATAATTATGGCTTTGATATAAGGTAAAACAGCATGAATAAGTCGAGAGAGACATATATGACTATATGATATGATGTAATATAATATAATATAATATAATATAATATAATATATAATATAATATAATAATGACTTTGATATAAGATAAAACAGCATGAATATGGCGAGAGAGACATATATGACTATATAATATAGTATAATAATGATTTTGATATAGGCAGAACAGCGTGTATATGACATGAGAGAGACATATATGACTATATGAAATGATAAGAATTCTCATATAGGTAGAACTAAAATTAAGGGAAATGGAGTGTATCCTTCAGTAAAAAAGTCTACTATATATATATATATATATATATATATATATATATATATATATATATATATATATATATATATCACCTCTATGCGAAAAGGATTCGAACCCGGGTCAAACATATGACTATCTGGGAGCCTGGTTTCGAACCCTAGACACATTAAGGAGAAGGTAAATGAATGGGATAGGTATGGTTATGAAGGAATGGGGGAGGGGGCTACAGTAACAGGCCGTGAAGGGTGGAGGGGGCTACAGTAACTGGTAGTGATGGGGAAAGGGGGCTACGGGGGCTACAGTAACTGGTGGTAAGGGGGATTGGGGGGTCTACAATAATTAACTGTAAAGGGGAAAGGGGCTACAGTAACTGGTCGTGAAGGGGAAGGGGCTACAGTAACAGGCCGTGAAGGGAAGGGGGCTACAGCAACTAGTTGTGAAGGGGGCAGAGAGAGAGAGAGAGGGGAGGGGAGGGGGCTACAGCAACGAGTCTTGAAGGGGAAGAGAGGAAAGGGGGGTACAGCAACTGGTCTTGAGTGGGGGGGTGGTGTGTAGCCATGAAAGGAGGGGAAGGGGGGAGGGAGAAGGAGGGGGAGGGGGGAGAGAGAGGAGGAGGGAAGGTGAGCTACAGTCAACAAGCCATGAGGGTGGAGAGAGAGAGAGAGAGAGAGAGAGAGAGAGAGAGAGAGAGAGAGAGAGAGAGAGAGAGAGAGAGAGAGAGATGATGATGTTAGGTAAAAGGGGGAGGGGGGAGATACAGAAAGGGGGAGAGAGGATACAAAAAGGGGTAGGGGGGATACAGAAAGGGGGAGGGGGATACAGTAACGGGGAGGGGGTACAGAAAAGAGGAGAGGGGATACAAAAAGGGGGAGGAGGGGGATGATAGGGGAGGAGGGGAGATACAGAAAGGGGGAGGGTGGATACAGAAAGGGGGTGGGGGATGATACAGAAAGGGGGGGAGGGTGGATACAGAAAGGGGGTGGGGGATGATACAGAAAGGGGGGGAGGGTGGATACAGAAAGGGGGAGGAGGGAAGATACAGAAAGGGGGAGGAGGGATGATACAGAAAGGGGGAGGAGGGATGATACAGAAAGAGGGATGATACAGAAAGGGGGATGATACAGAAAGGGGGATGATACAGAAAGGGGGATGATACAGAGAGGGGGATGATACAGAGAGGGGGATGATACAGGGAGGGGGATGATACAGAAAGGGGGAGGAGGGATGATACAGAAAGGGGGAAGATACAGAAAGGGGAAGGAGGGATGATACAGAAAGAGGGATGATACAGAAAGGGGGATGATACAGTACCTGGTCTTGCAGACGCTTGAGGTGGGCGCGCTCCGGGGTTGCCTCCGACCCTCCACGTTCCCCCACACTCTCTGCAACCACAGAAAACAACCCCACGTCAACCACGGCAGATAACACACACACACCACGTCAACCACGGCAGACCACACACACCACCACGTCAACCACAGAAAACAACCCCACGCCAACCACGGCAGATAACACACACACACCACGTCAACCACAGAAAACAACCCCACGTCAACCACGGCAGATAACACACACACACCACGTCAACCACAGAAAACAACCCCACGTCAACCACGGCAGATAACACACACACACCACGTCAACCACAGAAAACAACCCCACGTCAACCATGGCAGATAACACACACACACCACGTCAACCACAGAAAACAACCCCACGTCAACCACGGCAGATAACACACACACACCACGTCAACCACAGAAAACAACCCCACGTCAACCACGGCAGATAACACACACACACCACGTCAACCACAGAAAACAACCCCACGTCAACCACGGCAGATAACACACACACACCACGTCAACCACGGCAGACCACACACACCACCACGCCAACCACAGAAAACAACCCCACGTCAACCACGGCAGATAACACACACACACCACGTCAATCACAGAAAACAACCCCACGTCAACCACGGCAGTTAACACACACACACACACCACGTCAACCACAGAAAACAACCCCACGTCAACCACGGCAGATAACACACACACACCACGTCAACCACAGAAAACAACCCCACGCCAACCACGGCAGACAACACACACCACCACGTCAACCACAGAAAACAACCCCACGTCAACCACGGCAGATAACACACACACACACCACGTCAACCACAGAAAACAACCCCACGTCAACCACGGCAGATAACACACACACACCACGTCAACCACAGAAAACAACCCCACGTCAACCACGGCAGATAACACACACACCACCACGTCAACCACAGAAAACAACCCCACGTCAACCATGGCAGATAACACACACACCACGTCAACCACAGAAAACAACCCCACGTCAACCACGGAAGATAACACACACACACCACGTCAACCACAGAAAACAACACCACGTCAACCACGGCAGACAACACACACACACACACCACGTCAACGCACACACACACACACACACAACACCTCAGTTGTGTAAGCAATAAATACCTATGTGTCTTCTCCTACATGTGACTCACTAAATTATCTGAGATAAAGACTAGATTATCTGAGATAAAGACTAGATTATCTGAGATAAAGACTAAATTATCTGAGATAAAGACTAAATTATCTGAGATAAAGACTAAATTATATGAGATAAAGACTAAATTATATGAGATAAAGACTAACTTATCTGAGATAAAGACTAAATTATATGAGATAAAGACTAAATTATCTGAGATAAAGACTAAAATATCTGAGATAAAGACTAAATTACTGAAATCAAGACTATATTATCTGAGATAAAGACTAAATTATCAGAATTAAAGACTAAATTATCTGAAATAAAGACCAAATTATCTGAGATAAAGACTAAATTACTGAAATCAAGACTATATTATCTGAAACAGCGACTAAATTATCTGAAATCAAGACTAAATCATCTGAAACAACGACTAAATTATCTGAAATCAAGACTAGATTATCTGGATCAATCAGAATAGCCTTTAATTCAACAGTAGAAGCCATCAAAATTACAGCAATCATCGCTGTATCACCTGTCATAACAAGGATAAACCCTTACACTAAATTCTACGATAAAAAGAAAAAAATAATGACCATTAATTAAGGCAGTAATTAACCCTTCAATTAAGGCAGTAATTAACCCTTCAATTAAGGCAGTAATTAACCCTTCAATTAAGGCAGTAATTAACCCTTCAATTAAGGCAGTAATTAACCCTTCAATTAAGGCAGTAATTAACCCTTCAATTAAGGCAGTAATTAACCCTTCAATTAAGGCAGTAATTAACCCTTCAATTAAGGCAGTAATTAACCCTTCAATTAAGGCAGTAATTAACCCTTCAATTAAGGCAGTAATTAACCCTTCAATTAAGGCAGTAATTAACCCTTCAATTAAGGCAGTAATTAACCCTTCAATTAAGGCAGTAATTAACCCTTCAATTAAGGCAGTAATTAACCCTTCAATTAAGGCAGTAATTAACCCTTCAATTAAGGCAGTAATTAACCCTTCAATTAAGGCAGTAATTAACCCTTCAATTAAGGCAGTAATTAACCCTGGTGTATCACATTACATTGATTTCCACTACAGCATCATACACCGTCCTGGAAGTCGAAAATAGAGTGACCGTACACTCAAATGTCGGGGCCGGCGTCCATCCTGGGTAATGTATGGATGTTATCTATCATCCGATTTCTCTATCATCCGATTCTGTTATCTATCATCCGATTCTCTTATCTATCATCTGATTCTGTTATCTATCATCCGATTCTCTTATCTATCATCCGATTCTGTTATCTATCATCCGATTTCTCTTATCTATCATCCGATTCTCTTATCTATCATCCGATTCTCTTATCTATCATCCGATTTCTCTTATCTATCATCTGATTCTCTTATCTATCATCCGATTCTCTTATCTATCATCCGATTCTATTATCTATCATCCGATTTCTCTTATCTATCATCCATTATATTATCTATCATCCGATTCTCTTATCTATCATCCGATTCTCTTATCTATCATCTGATTCTCTTATCTATCATCCGATTTCTCTTATCTATCATCCGATTTCTCTTATCTATCATCCGATTCTCTTATCTATCATCCGATTCTCTTATCTATCATCCGATTCTCTTATCTATCATCTGATTCTCTTATCTATCATCCGATTTCTCTTATCTATCATCCGATTTCTCTTATCTATCATCCGATTTCTCTTATCTATCATCCGATTCTCTTATCTATCATCCGATTCTCTTATCTATCATCCGATTCTCTTATCTATCATCCGATTCTCTTATCTATCATCCGATTTCTCTTATCTATCATCCGATTCTCTTATCTATCATCCGATTCTCTTATCTATCATCCGATTCTCTTATCTATCATCCGATTCTCTTATCTATCATCCGATTCTCTTATCTATCATCCGATTTCTCTTATCTATCATCCGATTCTCTTATCTATCATCCGATTTCTCTTATCTATCATCCGATTCTCTTATCTATCATCCGATTCTCTTATCTATCATCCGATTCTCTTATCTATCATCCGATTTCTCTTATCTATCATCCGATTCTCTTATCTATCATCCGATGCTCTTATCTATCAACCGATTCTCTTATCTATCATCCGATTCTCTTATCTATCATCCGATTCTCTTATCTATCATCCGATTCTCTTATCTATCATCCGATTCTCTTATCTATCATCCGATTCTCTTATCTATCATCCGATTCTCTTATCTATCATCTGATTCTCTTATCTATCATCCGATTCTCTTATCTATCATCCGATTCTCTTATCTATCATCCGATTCTCTTATCTATCAACCGATGCTCTTATCTATCAACCGATTCTCTTATCTATCTGAAACCCTCCGCCCTTCCCTTCTCTCTCAATCACCCCCCTTCCCCTCCCCTCCCTTCCCTCCCCTCCCCCCCCCAGAAACCAGGTACGCGCGCGTGTGGTACACGTACCTCCACCCCGCGTGGTACACGTCCCTCCGCCCTGCGTGGTACCTGGTAACTTGCGTGACACACATGTAACGTCGTGCGTGGTACGCAAACAACGGTGCGTGTACCGCTTGCGGTACGCAAACAACGGTACGTGTACCGCTTGCGGTACGCAAACAACGGTACGTGTACCGTTCGCGGTACGCGAGCCTGAGTGACGGTCAACTAAATAAAATGAAAAAAAAAGAGTATTTTTCTAAATAAAGTTTCGACACCATTTCATAAACTTATTCTCTCTTCATCTTAAGTAAAGCTTTATACTTAAGAATTACTTAAAATTCTAAGTATTTAAGTGGTTAAAAAAAAAAATATGGGGTTATAAGTGTAAGTTTGTGCCACTGAGAGAGGCTTGTGGCCATCACATGACGTGTGTGTGTGTGTGTGTGTGTGTGTGTGTGTGTGTGTGTGTGTGATACAGGTCACGTGACTGCTTAGCCCTCATCCAACCCAGGTGAGGTCATCCACCCCACCGCAATCATCCGCCGGGGGAGATCAGCCGTCAATTCTGGCCATCGACCGCGTTAAACCCCCTCCAACCTCCTCCCAGGTCAACCACCCACCTGAACCCTTCAACGCCCACGTCAACCATCCACCTGAAACCTTCAACACCCACGTCAACCACATACCTGAACCATTCAACACCCATGTCAATCATCGCCTGAAACCTTCAACACCCACGTCAACCACATACCTGAACCCTTCAACACCCATGTCAATCATCGCCTGAAACCTTCAACACCCATGTCAACCACATACCTGAACCCTTCAACACCCATGTCAATCACATACCTGAACCCTTCAACACCCACGTGAACCACATACATGAACCCTTCAACACCCATGTCAACCACATACCTGAACCCTTCAACACCCATGTCAATCACATACCTGAACCCTTCAACACCCACGTCAATCACCCGCCTAAAGCCTTCAACACCCATGTCAACCACATACCTGAACCCTTCAACACCCATGTCAATCACATACCTGAACCCTTCAACACCCACGTGAACCACATACATGAACCCTTCAACACCCATGTCAACCACATACCTGAACCCTTCAACACCCATGTCAATCACATACCTGAACCCTTCAACACCCACGTCAATCATCCACCTGAACCCTTCAACACCCATGTCAACCACATACCTGAACCCTTCAACACCCATGTCAACCACATACCTGAACCCTTCAACACCCATGTCAATCACATACCTGAACCCTTCAACACCCATGTCAATCACATACCTGAACCCTTCACACCCATGTCAACCACATACCTGAACCCTTCAACACCATGTCAACCACATACCTGAACCTTCAACACCCATGTCAATCACATACCTGAACCCTTCAACACCATGTCAACCACATACCTGAACCCTTCAACACCCATGTCAATCACATACCTGAACCCTTCAACACCCATGTCAATCACATACCTGAACCCTTCACACCCATGTCAACCACATACCTGAACCCTTCAACACCATGTCAACCACATACCTGAACCCTTCAACACCCATGTCAATCACATACCTGAACCCTTCAACACCCATGTCAATCACATACCTGAACCCTTCAACACCCATGTCAATCACATACCTGAACCCTTCAACACCCATGTCAATCACATACCTGAACCCTTCAACACCCATGTCAATCACATACCTGAACCCTTCAACACCATGTCAACCACATACCTGAACCCTTCAACACCCATGTCAATCACATACCTGAACCCTTCAACACCCATGTCAATCACATACCTGAACCCTTCAACACCCACGTCAACCACATACCTGAACCTTCAACACCCATGTCAATCACATACCTGAACCCTTCAACACCCATGTCAATCACATACCTGAACCCTTCAACACCCATGTCAATCACATACCTGAACCCTTCAACACCATGTCAACCACATACCTGAACCCTTCAACACCCATGTCAATCACATACCTGAACCCTTCACACCCATGTCAACCACATACCTGAACCCTTCAACACCCATGTCAATCACATACCTGAACCCTTCACACCCATGTCAACCACATACCTGAACCTTCAACACCCATGTCAATCACATACCTGAACCCTTCAACACCCATGTCAATCACATACCTGAACCCTTCAACACCCATGTCAATCACATACCTGAACCCTTCAACACCCATGTCAATCACATACCTGAACCCTTCACACCCATGTCAACCACATACCTGAACCCTTCAACACCCACGTCAACCACATACCTGAACCCTTCACACCCATGTCAACCACATACCTGAACCCTTCAACACCCACGTCAACCACATACCTGAACCCTTCAACACCCACGTCAACCACATACCTGAACCCTTCAACACCCACGTCAACCACATACCTGAACCCTTCAACACCCATGTCAACCACATACCTGAACCCTTCAACACCCACGTCAACCACATACCTGAACCCTTCAACACCCACGTCAACCACATACCTGAACCCTTCAACACCCACGTCAACCACATACCTGAACCCTTCAACACCCATGTCAATCACATACCTGAACCCTTCAACACCATGTCAACCACATACCTGAACCCTTCAACACCCATGTCAATCACATACCTGAACCCTTCAACACCCATGTCAAACCAACCAAAAAAAAAAAAAAATAAAAAACGTGGCACGGGCCAAGCTCGGCCTGTAAACGCTCCAACGTTATTTAATATCTTTTCAAAGGTAACGGTGTCTGAAAGCGTTTAAATTCCGTCAGAGCACCTGTTAACGGTAAAGACTCTGCTGGCTGTAACGGGAGATATAAACGGGAACCTCAGCTAACGGGAGATATAGCTGGTTTACGTATAAAATAAACGCAAAGTGGCCGTTATTCGTACCACGTATCGATAGGTTCCGTATTTAAGAAAAAAAATTAAAAAAAAATAAAAAACGCCCGGAAGGAGACACCCAAAACATGACACCTTATAATAAAATGGCTACGAGGCCGTTAAAAAAAATGGCCACGAGGCTGTTAAAAAAATGGCTACGAGGCTGTTAAAAAAAAATGGCTACGAGGCTGTTAAAAAAATGGCTACAGCTGTTAAAAAAATGGCTACGAGGCTGTTAAAAAAATGGCTACGAGGCTGTTAAAAAAAATGGCTACGAGGATGTTAAAAAATGGCTACGAGGCTGTTAAAAAAATGGCTACGAGGCTGTTAAAAAAAATGGCTACGAGGCTGTTAAAAAAAATGGCTACGAGGCTGTTAAAAAAAAATAGCTACGAGGCTGTTAAAAAAAATGGCTACGAGGCTGTTAAAAAAATGGCCATGAAGCTGTTAAAAAAATGGCTACGAGGCAGTTAAAAAAAAGGTGTACTTTGGAAACACCGGATATCGACAGTTTAAAAAAAAAAAAAAAAGACCCCGCGAAACGGGTCGTTTAAAATCCTTGACACTAACGCTGTTACGACCCACATCATATGAACTATTAACCCCCCACCTATCATAACGACCCAATTTGTATTTTCTTATCCTATTTTTTTTATCTCCCTATTTGTACATACCCTATTTCATACAGTTAACCCCTATTTTATATGAAGCATTTATAACGAACCAATTTGTATTTTCTTCTATTTTTTCTCCCTATTTTCACATACCCTATTTCATCAGTTAACCCCTATTTTATATGAAGCCTTTACAACGACCCAATTTGTATTTTCTTATCCTATTTTTTTTCATCTTACTATTTGTACATACCCTACTTCATCCATTTAACCCCTATTTTATATGAAGCCTTTACGAACCCATTTGTATTTTCTTATCCTATTTTTTTTCATCTCCCTATTTGTACATACCCTATTTCATACAGTAAACCCCTATTTCATATGAAGCCTTTACGAACCCATTTGTATTTTCTTATCCTATTTTTTTCATCTCCCTATTTGTATATACCCTATTTCATACAGTTAACCCCTATTTTATATGAAGCCTTTACGAACCCATTTGTATTTTCTTATCCTATTTTTTTTCGCTCCCTATTTGTACATACCCTATTTCATACAGTTAACCTCCTATTTTATATGAAGCCTTTCTAACGAACCAATTTGTATTTTCTTATCCTATTTTTTTTATCTCCCTATTTGTACATACCCTATTTCATACAGTTAACCCCTATTTTATATGAAGCCTTTATAACGAACCAATTTGTATTTTCTTATCCAATTTTTTTTCATCTCCCTATTTGTACATACCCTATTTCATACAGTAAACCCCAATTTTATATGAAGCCTTTCTAACGAAGCAATTTGTATTTTCTTATCCTATTTTTTTCATCTCCCTATTTGTACATACCCTACTTCATCCATTTAACCCCTATTTTATATGAAGCCTTTACGAACCCATTTGTATTTTCTTATCCTATTTTTTTTCATCTCCCTATTTTCACATACCCTATTTCATACAGTTAACCCCTATTTCATATGAAGCCATTACGAACCCATTTGTATTTTCTTATCCTATTTTTTCTCTCCCTATTTGTACATACCCTATTTCATACAGTTAACCCATATTTTATATGAAGCCATTACGAACCCATTTGTATTTTCTTATCCTAGTTTTTCTCTCCCTATTTGTACGTACCCTATTTCATACAGTTAACCCCCTATTTTATATGAAGCCTTTACAACGAACCCATTTTGTATTTTCTTATCCAATTTTTTTTCATCTCCCTATTTGTACATACCCTATTTCATACAGTAAACCCCTATTCTATATGAAGCCTTTATAACGACCCAATTTGTATTTTCTTATCCAATTTTTTTTTCATCTCCCTATTTTCACATACCCAATTTCATACAGTAAACCCCTATTTCATATGAAGCCATGCTTCACCTCACCCTGGTCCCAATTTCGCCTCAAGCGGCCTTCCCCCCCCACTCCCCCTACTCAACTCCCAATACTAATCCCCTATAATCCCTATTTCCCCTCTTAATCACCCGTAATTCTAACCCTCCCTATGACCCCTATTTCCCCTCTCAAGACCCCTATTTCCCCTCTCAATCACCCTTAATTCTAACCTCTCTATGACCCCTATTTCCCCTCTCAATCATCCGTAATTCTAACCCCCTCCCTATGACCCCTATTTCCCCTCTCAAGACCCCTATTCCCCTCTCTCAATCCCCTGTGTCTCACCTCCAGGTCCGGGTTCAGGTCTCGTAATGACCTGGTATTATCTCCCCCGTTATCTCCCGAGGACACACCCCCAGGGTCAACCCCCAGTCGTCTCTCCAGGGGTCAGCCATCTCCACCTCCTCCTCCTTCTCCTCCGCCACCTCCTCCTCCTCTTCCGCCACCACCTCCTCCTCCTCCTCCTCCTCCTCCGCCACCTCCTCCTCCTCTTCCGCCACCACCTCCTCCTCCTCCTCCTCCTCCTCCGCCACGTCACTACTAGGCCCATTCACCACCCCCGCTTCATCTTACGCACGCTTTTAAACGCGAGAGACGCTTTTAAACGCGAGAGACGCTTTTAAACGCGAGAGACGCTTTTAAACGCGAGAGACGCTTTTAACGCGCGAGACGCTTTGAGCGCGAGAGACGCTTTTAAACGCGGGAAACGCTTTTAAACGCGGGAAACGCTTTTAAACGCGGGAAACGCTTTTAAACGCGAGAGACGCTTTTAAACGCGAGAGACGCTTTTAAACGCGAGAGACGCTTTTAAACGCGCGAGACGCTTTGAGCGCCAACGTTGTAAACGCAAGAGACGCTTTGAGCGCCAACGCCTTTAAACGCGAGAGACGCTTTAAAGGCCGGCGGTTCATTGTGACCTTCTGCGAACCGCGTCTTATATCACCCTTGGTTCTAACCAATGTGGTTTGTCTAATCTAACGATGAGAGACGGAACCACACCCCCCCCCCCCCACAGGCCGTTTGAGGTCACCAGAGCCGGTTGTCCGCTGCGCCGGTGCCTCGTTATCCGGTTCACCCACTTAACCTCTTCGGTTGACGCGGGTGGGAACACGTCGCTAAACCGATCTAAGAAAGAACTCTCTCTGGTGTCTTCTCTGATCCGGTCTGCTCTCTCTCTCTCTCTCTCTCTCTCTCCTTTCCGGATAACAATCGACCCGTTTCATTCACTCATTTTCTTTCTTTCTTTCTTACTGATCTTCCTTCTTCCTTCCCATGGCCACAGTTGTATAACCAATTACACTCACCATGGCCACAGTTGTATAACCAATTACACTACCCCATGGCCACAGTTGTATAACCAATTACACTACTCCATGGCCACAGTTGTATAACCAATTACACTACCCCATGGCCACAGTTGTATAACCAATTACACTCACCATGGCCACAGTTGTATAACCAATTACACTACTCCATGGCCACAGTTGTATAACCAATTACACTACTCCATGGCCACAGTTGTATAACCAATTACACTACTCCATGGCCACAGTTGTATAACCAATTACACTAACCATGGCCACAGTTGTATAACCAATTACACTACTCCATGGCCACAGTTGTATAACCAATTACACTACCCCATGGCCACAGTTGTATAACCAATTACACTACCACATGGCCACAGTTACATAACCAATTACACTAACCCATGGCCACAGTTGTATAACCAATTACACTACCCCATGGCCACAGTTGTATAACCAATTACACTAACCATGGCCATAAGCATATAACCAATTACCAGTGTTTTACCACAACACTATTTTCTCCCACCTATTACCACTGTCTAACCATCTACGCCCGTATGTATTTTTCCACCAGTTAACCAATTTCACGACCCATTAACCCTAGCTTTCCACCCAATTACGAGCGATTTATCAACCGGGCTCCTTCTTTCTCCCCACCTCCCCACTAACCAACCAATCACCTCTTATTTCAGTACCAATTACGACCACGAAATCACTTCCAGGCCCCGACGTCAAAACTGAAAGTCTTGGGAGCGCGACCAGGACGCCTTCAAGGGCCCGCCTTGAGAGCTGACCAAGAACCATGGGTGATGGGGTGGTACTTTTAGGTCTTACCCACTTAAAACAAGGCTCCCCCCTCCTGTTACCCTGTTTTCACACCCTAAGACCACTGGTTTTTAGTCCAGAGCCTGCTTCATCGCCCCCTTGTTTTAACCCGTTAAGACACTCGTTTTCCTTGCCAAGATCCCTGTTTAAGGGCCAAGACCTCTGGTTTTACCCCCTATGCCACTGTTTAAGGGCCAAGACCTCTGGTTTTACCTCCTGCGGCACTGTTTAAGGGCCAAGACCTCTGGTTTTACCCCTATGACACTGTTTAAGGGCCAAGACCTCTGGTTTTACCCCCTACGGCACTGTTTAAGGGCCAAGACCTCTGGTTTTACCCCCCTATGACACTGTTTAAGGGCCAAAACCTCTGGTTTTACCCCCTATGGAACTGTTTAAGGGCCAGGACCCCTGTTTTACCCCCTATGACACTGTTTAAGGGCCAAAACCTCTGGTTTTACCCCCCTATGACACTGTTTAAGGGCCAAAACGTCTGGTTTTACCCCCTATAACACTGTTTAAGGGCCAAAACCTCTGGTTTTATCCCCCTATGACACTGTTTAAGGGCCAGGACCCCTGTTTTACCCCCAAAGACTATATCTTGAACGCCAAGGACCCCTGTTTTACTGGCTTAAGACCCCCCTTGCTTTACTCGCTAAGACCCTATTCTTTTTTTTTTTACCCCCCTTTAAAACCCCTGTTTTGAAACACCCCCTAAAGCCCCATCTACTATTTACCCCTTAATCCTCCCCCCTCCCCTTGTTTTCTATTCCACCCCCACCACCTTACAAAACTTACCCCTCCCCCCTTTTGTCCTACCCCATAAGACCCCCCTCACCACTGCTTTACCCTAAACACAACTTGATGACCCCTCACTTGAGTTATATCCGCTGGAGTAATGTTTACCATACACCCCCACACCTTTCCCCTCACCTTCCCCTCACCCCCTTGAACAGCACTACCCCTCCCCTCCTCCCCTAAGGTAACACATCTATCGACTTGAGGCAAACAGACATCTTGTGTTTCACAGGCCTCGCCGCGCGCCCCCCTACCACACACACACACACACACACACTCGTGTTCACCAGCCTCTGCCACCACGTCGCAGCGGCCTCCCCTGTCGTCACCTCCAACGACAACCAACCACGACCTCCACCACCCAAAGCCCCTCCTCCTCCCCTTCCTCCCACTCCAACCTGTCCCACACACACACACACACACACAGAGGCAGAGACAGACAGAGGCAGACAGGGAGAGAGAGAGAGAGAGAGAGAGAGAGAGAGAGAGAGAGAGAGAGAGAGAGAGAGAGAGAGAGAGAGAGAGAGAGAGAGAGAGAGAGAGAGAGAGGCAGACCCAGACAAGCAGACAGACAGACAGACACACACACACACACAGAGGCAGAGAGAGAGAGAGAGAGAGAGAGAGAGAGAGAGACAGACAGACACACACACACACACATAACACCTTCACGTTTAAGTGTGGACCACCACAGTATCTTCGCACACGACTTCTTGCTTCGCTGCAGAAGGCGATGACGAGGAAGACGACCCCGCGTCTCCCAACGACCTCTCGTTATTTCCCTCCTCACCAATAATTCATTTATTTTCCTTGCCTTTCTCTTTACTTCTTGGTCCTTTATCTTTACTAACCTGGTGTCTTTATTCGTCTCCTACGACGCGCATAAATGGCGTTAGAAAAGTACCCTCAATTTTGTCTCCCATGTTTCAACTGGACGGGAAGGGGGGAGTAAATTAGGGGGGTAGAGTGTAAATTAGGGGTGAGGGGGGAGTGTAAATCAGGGTTAAGGTGGGGGATGGATGGGGGATGGATGGTGTAAGTTCATCTCAGAGATAATAATCCGTTCCACTGTTCCGTTCCTACCCGGCCCGGCCCGTACATCCGTCCCCCATAACCCCGTGCGTGTGTATTCCGGGGTCCTCCTTACACATGATCGAGGGAGGCGGGCGGGAGATGGGGACTGTGGCTTCCTACCCCACACACACACACACCCAGGCCTCCAGGCCTGTGACGGACACACACACACACACACACACCCAGTCCTCCAGGCCTGTGACGGACACACACACACACACACCCAGGCCTCCAGGCCTGTGACGGACACACACACACACACCCAGTCCTCCAGGCCTGTGACGGACACACACACCCACACACCCAGTTCTCCAGGCCTGTGACGGACACGCACACACACATCCAGTCCTCCAGGCCTGTGACGGACACACACACACACACACACACACCCAGTCCTCCAGGCCTGTGACGGACACACACACCCACACACCCAGTCCTCCAGGCCTGTGACGGACACACACACACATCGCGACAACTCGGGCCGCCCCCCCCCCCTCCTCTCTCTCTCTCTCTCTCTCTCTCTCTCTCTCTCTCTCTCTCTCTCTCTCTCTCTCTCTCTCTCCCCGGATCATGTAGTCCATCTCTATTGATTATCTATAAGGCGGAAAAAAGACGTTGCTCCTCGCTCTGTCTTGTCCTTCCCTCCCTCCCTCTCCCTCTTTTCCCTTCACTGGCAGCAGCAGCAGTAGTAGTAGTAGTAGTAGTAGTAGTAGTAGTAGTAGTAGTAGTAGTAGTAGTAGTAGTAGCAGTAGTAGCAGTAGTAGTAGTAGTAGTAGTAGTAGTAGTAGTAGTAGTTGTTGTAGTAGTAGTAGTAGTAGTAGTAGTAGTAGTAGTAGTAGTAGTAGTAGTAGTAGTAGTAGTAGCAGCAGCAGTAGTAGTAATATAGCAGTAGTTGTAGTAGTAGTAGTAGTAGTAGTAGTAGTAGTAGTAGTAGTAGTAGTAGTAGTAGTAGTAGCAGTAGTAGTAATAGTAGCAGTAGTAGTAATAGTAGCAGTAGTAGTAATAGTAGTAGTAGTAGTAGTAGTAGTACTTCGAGGGGGAGTGCTTAAAGTGCCGTGCGATGGGGTTGAAGGAGGTGGAGGGAAAAGGGGGCGCGCCGGTCTGGTTCTCGTGGCACAGGGAGAGGGAGGAGGGTGTATGTCTGCCTGCTAGTGGAGGGGAGATGATACCACCAAGTCCGTATGATAGGATGATGGCCAGGTCACGCGTGGTAGGACTAGAGGCAGAGGCTGTCTTGGGCGTTGTAGAGGACGAGGGAGGAGGAGGAGGAGGAGGAAGGAGAGCGGAGAGCTGGCTGGCAGATAAGGGAGTTACGGGGAAGGTGGCTGGCAGATAAGGGATGCATAGCGGTGATCGTAGAGACGGGAATACTGCGTATCATCTTTGATATGGCTAATGTGGGACCGGCTCCACGATGGTGGTGGTGGTGGGGGATATATGTCTCTCTCTCTGTCTCTCTCTCTCTCTCGAGGCTTTAAGGAGAGATGATGGTTGGAGAGGGGGAGGTAAATGTGGTGGGTGGGTGGATGTATGCAGTAGCTGTGGTAGAGGCTGCGGTGAGAGGGTCATTTAGTAAGCGAGGGGGCGTTGGTGTGACATGTGACGGGGTTAATGACCAGGTCGATCACAGTCTTGGAGTCAGGGGGACTGGGTGTATGGCTTCGCTGACGATGTGGCGGTATCCTGTGGCCCGTCACAGGAGGAAGGAAGGTCACAGGAGGGGGGTTATGGGTTATACAAACGTGATGGAGGGGCTAAGGGAGTGTCCACAGTAAGACTCGGGCTATGATCCAGCTGATAACAAAGGGCGAAGTCCAGGTTGTGCTGCTGTGATAAAGGGCTTTTGTTCCAGGTGGCAGCAGCTAGGACGGGGGATGTAAACGAGTGATGGCTGAGAGTGTGTGTGTGGGGGGGTGGCGGCTGTGTTCAAGCTGCTGTCGGGTGTGTGTAGCGTCGAACTGTGTGTGTGTGTGTGTGTGTGTGTGTGTGTGTACCTGGCCGATGGCAAAGGATGGAGGAGGAGAGGCTGGGAGAAAACGTATGGGACTTTTAGTGAGGTGGTGCTGGAGATCCTGGCCACGTCTGTGCATTGGAGTGAAACCCAACAGCCTCAAACTTTTCAAAACGCCTCTCACGTTGAGACTGAGTAGCGATATGGGCACTTGAGTTCGGGGCAAAGTGGGGGAGGGTTGGGGTTTTTGGTCTTGGAAAGGCCATATTGGTGGAGGAACTCGCTGGAAGGCCACAGACGTCCATACGGAGGGAGGAACTCGCTGGGAGGAACTCGCTGGAAGACCACAGACGTCCATACAGAGGGAGGAACTCGCTGGAAGGCCACAGATGTCCATACAGAGGGAGGAACTCGCTGGAGGGCCACAGAGACTCATGTAGAAGGAGGAACTCGCTGGAAGGCCACAGACGTCCATGCAGAGGGAGGAACTCGCTGGAAAGCCACAATTGGGAGGAACTCGCTGGAAGGCCACAGACGTCCATGCAGAGGAATGGAACTCGCTGGAAGGCCACAGACGTCCATGCAGAGGGAGGGAGTTACGACGTCGCCAGCATCGTCAGGGTAAAAAGAAAAAAAAATAGTTCTTGGGAGGAGGACCCAGGTGAGCTTGCCAAGAGAGGGAAAGCAGAGGTGTTCCAGGAGCCACCCCCACATCCCTCCAGCGCCTGGAAGACTTTCTGACCTGCTGCTTCAGTGACCTGCTGGTCGCCCAGTGACCTGTGGGTCCACTGCCCTACTGGTCGAGTGACCTGGTGGTCCAGCGACCCAATGGTTGGCAGGTTCAGTGGGCCATCGACATGTTGGCCGGGCCGGCCATCCAGGACCATCCACCCGCCCACCTGCTGGTTTACAATTTCACTGACTCACTAATCTGTTGCCAAGCTGTTTTCTTCTTCTTCTTCTTCTTCTTCTTCTTCTTCTTCTTCCTTTTGGTTTATCAATGAACGGGTTTTATCGACAACGTGGTTCGATGTGGAGTCTAGGGAAGGTGTGTTCGTTCTCTCTCTCTCTCTCTCTCTCTCTCTCTCTCTCTCTCTCTCTCTCTCTCTCTCTCTCTCTCTCTCTCTCTCGTGTCAGCCCTACCTACCTTTAACTCGTTAAGTAATCTGATACTGTGGATGGAGATGAATGGTGCGAGCAAAGAAGAAGAAAAAATAAGAACAATTGGACGCATCCATAAAGGGGGTACATGGGAGGAGAGAGGTAAGAGGCAGAGACATCAAGAGCAGAGGAGACGGAGTGAGTAATTTGAAAGTCCGTTGAATGTCTGACGGCAAAGTGGAAGACGATGTAGGGCGCTCGGGTCGGAGAGGTGTGTGGGGGTGTGTGTGTTTAGTGAGAGCCACGGCCCAAGTCGTTTGTTGGAAAGATGAGGAGGTGGTGAAAGCCTTGCGTAAGACGAAACGTGGCAGGCGGCTGGAGTGTGAGGTGTGGCAGCTGAATTTCTACAAAGAAAGGGAGTTAGTTGGGATTTCCAGTGTAAGTATACATCAGGGTTCGATGCCCGAGAATGAATGAATGTGAGAAATACACAGGGGAAACAAGAGGGATTTGCGTGAGGCACTTAGGGACCTAGAGAAAACATACGATGGGGGTCGATACAGAGGAGCAACTTGCACCACACAGGTCAACCAGAGAGAGCAACTCTCACCAAACAGGTCAACCAGGTAGAGCAACTCTAGGTCAACCAGGCAGAGCAACTCTCACTTGACATATCAACCGCACGCCATCTACTGTGATCAGAAAGTAAGTGAGGGAAGTCTGATCACTGGAAATACAACCAAAAGCCCCTCCATAACTCGAGTGAGTCACAAGAGGACTCAAGAGAGAGAGAAAGAGACACACACACACATCCAGCGAGGCAGCGTCGGGTCGGGGAATCTAGCGGAGCGGGACGCAGTGAGGGACATTAGCCATACCAAGCCCTAAGCCTTTCCGCGTCGCGCCTCCTTATATATATATATATATATATATATATATATATATATATATATATATATATATATATATATATACGCACAGTAACGCCACACTCCGGACGCTCGTCCGATCCACCCATTCTTACGTCTTGCCTCAGCGTCGGACGCTCGAACCGCGGAGGAAGGTCGACGCATCGCGCGGGATACCCGCCGGCGTCGCCGAAGGGAAGGAAGAGGAGAGAGAGAGAGAGAGAGAGAGAGAGAGAGAGAGAGAGAGAGAGAGAGAGAGAGAGAGAGAGAGGACGACGGGAGGCGTCCGGCCTCACGTGAAGCCCCCTGGTGTCCACACTACTCGGGAAGCTTCAGGTATCTGCCCGCCGCCACACGCCCCCCCACCGTCAGGAAGTGGGCGGACGACCTCCAGCGACCTATCGCTTGACGGACGGGAGGGTCATTGTCTGGCCAAACCTGGACGCTGGGGAGGCGTGCGTCCAGGAGGAGGCGTACGGGATGGGAAGGGACCTGGTCCAACGAACCAGTTCCAAGACACGCTGTGCATGCGAATCATCCGTGGGAACACTATTATATACATTCTTCTCCTCCTCCTCCTCCTTCTTCTTCTTCTTCTTCTTCTTCTTCTTCTTCTTCTTCTTCTTCTCCTCCTCCTCCTCCTCCTCCTCCTCCTCCTCCTCCTCCTTCTTCTTCTTCTTTCCCCCCAGCCATCATCAACACCACCCCCCAATAACGAGCAAAACCCGCCCTTGAGGGCCACAAATATGGGGCAATAATGCAATCTGGGTACTGGTCGCATATCTCCCGTACCTGGAAAACGGCTTCCATTTCCAGCCAGGGAGGCAAAAAAAAAAATGAAAGAAAGAATAAAAGAAAAAGGTCGTACTGTTCACAGGAGGAGGAGGACCGAAAAAGGTCGTACTGTTCAAAGGAGGAGGAGGAGGAGGACCGAAAAAGGTCGTCGTACTGTTCACAGGAGGAGGAGGAGGAGGACCGAAAAAAGGTCGTACTGTTCACAGGAGGAGGAGGACCGGCGCGGGGGGTGGTGTCGCTCCTTCGGCCGCGCTGGAGTACCAAGCCTCAGTTGGACGGGCGATCCAGGCACCTAGATTGAGGGACCTGAAGGATCTATCGCCGTTCTGCCGTTATCTTCCCTCCGGACCTTCTCTGACGGCACCCTCGAGAGAGAGACGACCCTCCTCCTCCTCCTCCTCTACAGCAGCAAACACACACCACCACCACCGCCCTCCTCTTCCCCAGTCTTCGACTCCCTGACCTCCTCCTCCTCCTCCGTCCACCCCGCCACCACCTCGAGTCAACACTCCCAAACAACCCCAACTTCTCCTCCTCCTCTTTCCTCCTACCGGAGTTCCCTCCCACCCCTGCGCGTCCACGTCACCTTCAGTCAGCCCGTCAATAAAGATGATACTCATGGCCATATTTCCAGCCACCTGGACCCGGAGCGCAACCATTCCGGAGGAGTCAATACACACACACACACACACACACACACACACTCAGGCCGCCGGCCCTCCACTCTCATCTTCCTAAATGCTCTTGTTTTTCTGTATCTTTTTTTTTCATCTTAAATCACGCTGCTTCGACTGCCCTCCAGAGGCATGTGTGTGTGTGTGTGTGTGTGTGTGTGTGTGTGTGTGTGTGTGTGTGTCGCAGTTCGCCCTAAGACGTCCGTGTTTATGGAAAACGTGCACCCGGGCGGTGAGAGGCAGTACTCACGAGGCTGTGAGGGGGAGGCAACCTGTTGCAATAAGCCTCTCGCTCTCATCGCTCGATGCACAAACGGCTCGTCCCCCATATAGCACCCAAATTCCCACTCTTTCTTTCTTTACTTTACAAGATCTAAAACAAAGCGAAGGAAAAAACAAAAATGTACCTTCACCATTCATGGAATATCTTTTCATTATTTTTCAGTCCACAATTTTCCCTTTTCTCTTTTTGTTCCGTTCAATAACATGTTATCGGGTCCGGCACGGAGCGACGCTTTCACCATATCTATCCACCTCTCTCTCTCTCTCTCTCTCTCTCTCTCTCTCTCTCTCTCTCTCTCTCTCTCTATCCTCCCTTACCACCGTGTGTCCCGTGGCCACAGAAGGACGCTCTCTAAACCTATCCCAAACTCTTCTAACATCAGCCCGACGTCCGAGACGAGACGAATATTTCCACTCTGCGACCAGAGGGCCTTCGTCGCCCTGGTGTTCCATACTCCGTCCTAGGAGAAGGAGGAGGAGGGTGTGTGTGTGTGTGTGTGTGTGTGTGTGTGTGTGTGTTTCCCTCCCTCCCTCAACACTCTACGCCACAGTGGACCTGTCCGTCCGTTCACGCCCTTTCAGCGTCCTCCTCCGTCAGGAGTCGAGCTCACACTAGCTGGAGGATCTGTCTTGTTCACTCTAGCTTTCTCGAAGTTAGTCTGCCATGCAAAGCATGTTTAGCCTATATTTAACACATGGTTTAACCTATATTCAACACGTGTTTTAACCCATATTTAAACACACGTTTTAACCCATATCTAACACGTTTTAACCTATATCTAACACACGTTTTAACCAATAGTTAACATATGTTTTAACCCACATTTAACCACACGTTTTAACCCATATTCAACACGTTTTAACCCATATCTAACACGCTTTAACCCATATTTAAACACACGTTCTAACCCATATTTAACACGTTTTAACCCATATTCAACACGTCCTAACCCCACATCTAACACATTTTAACCCATATCTATTATGTTTTAACCCCATTCTAACACGTTTTAACCCCATATCTAACACGTTTTAAACCATATTGAACACGTGTTTTAACCCCTATTTAAACAAATGTTTTAACCCAAATTTAACGTTTTAACCCCATATTTAACCACATCTTTTAACCCATATTTAACACGTTCTAACCCACATTTAACACATGTTTTAACCCATATCTAAATACAGGTTTTAACCCCATATTTAACACATATTCTAACCGATATTTAACAATCTGTTGCTGCGTTTGATCACTTTGATCCCCCAATACCCCCCCACCCCCCCGCGCCTTATTAATTGAACTCGGGTTTTCGTAAACTGTATTTCTTCATATCAATCAATCCAAAATACAATAGATTACTACACCTTGATGTATCGTCGCCATGTGGGTACTAGGCTATATCTAGCAATACAATATGTTGTATCCTCATGTTAGTTTAGCGTATCTAGCAATACAATATGTTGTATCCTCGTGTTAGTTTAGCGTATCTAGCAATACAATATGTTGTATCCTCGCGTTAGTTTAGCGTACCTAGCAATACAATATGCTGCATCCTCATGATAGTTTAGCGTACCTAGCAATACAATATGCTGTATCCTCATGTACGTTACTATGCAATATACAATGTAACAATACAATAATCTTAATTGCTCAAAATATTTCTATTATAAGAACATACAAAAACCTCTCAAGTGTGGCAACATAACGAAGCGGAGCACGCTAAAGGGGTAGCGCACGAAATGACACCAGATGAGTGTTGGCAGTAGTGTGTGTGTGTGTGTGTGTGTGCGTGGGTGCGCGACAACACCACGACTAGCTTCCACCACACGCTGGTCACCAGACAAGTGTTGGCAGTAGTGCGTGTGTGTGTGTGACACCATCACCCGCTTCCACCATACGCTGGTCATAAGCCAGGCGTTGTCAGCGGTACGTGTGTGTGTGTGTGTGTGTGTGTGTGCCACCAACACCAGCCACCAACACACACGAGACACCAACTCTCCCTGTATGACTCGTTGCCTTCCACACCCTCCTCCTCCTCCTCCTCCTTGACACTACCCAACCTCCCTCACGTCCCCAGCGAGGCGAGGACAGAAGACCTCCCCCCGCCTCACCAATGGGTCAACCACACCCCCAACCTTCAACCTCCCGACACACACACTCCTTCAACCTCCCGACACACACACCCCTTCAACTTCCCGACACACACCCCTTCAACCTCCCGACACACACACCCCTTCAACTTCCCGACACACACCCCTTCAACCTCCCGACACACACACCCCTTCAACCTCCCGACACACACCCCTTCAACCTCCCGACACACACACCCCTTCAACCTCCCGACACACACACCCCTTCAACCTCCCGACACACACACCCCCTTCAACCTCCCAACACACGCCACTTCAACCTTCCCGACACACACCACCTTCAACCTCCCGATATACACACCCCTTCAACTTCCCGACACACACACCCCTTCAACCTCCCAACACACACCACTTCAACCTCCCGACACACACACCCCTTCAACCTCCCAACACACGCCCCTTCAACCTCCCGACACACACACCCCTTCAACCTCCCAACACACGCCACTTCAACTTCCCGACACACACCCACCTTCAACCTCCCGATATACACACCCCTTCAACTTCCCGACACACACACCCCTTCAACCTCCCAACACACGCCACTTCAACCTCCCGACACACACACCCCTTCAACCTCCCGACACACACACCCCTTCAACCTCCCGACACACACACCCCTTCAACTTCCCGACACACACCCACCTTCAACCTCCCGACACACACCCCTTCTACCTCCCAACACACGCCACTTCAACCTCCCGATATACACACCCCTTCAACTTCCCGACACACACACCTTCAACCTCCCAACACACACCCCTTCAACCTCCGGACACTCTCCCCTACTCTCAAAATCACGACACTCCCTCCTCCGTCTGTGTGTCTCCCGCTTCCTTAAACGCGCACCTCTGGGCACCACAACGCCGCGTGTACTCGGTTCGTGCAGCATTCAACGCCTCCTCCCCGTGCGGAGGTTACGTTTCGCATGCAATATCCTCCTCCGCCAGTCTTGTCGACCTCCCCCTCCTCCCGCCGCGTGTGCACACACACACACACACACACACACACACACACATACACACGCCCCCGCCGTACGTCCCCTCATGCATCCCTGTGATCGCTAGGAGTGTGGCGCTATGACCAGCACGGCTTCATTACGACGAAATAACCTCTTCGCCACGACACCCAGCGGGTCTCACTCCTAACCACAAGGCAGATGGCACGTATCCTCCACACACTGTCTCTTTTAGACGTAGCGTGCATCCTCATGCTGGCAGCACCCACGTCACAGTGCGACACATGAAGGCATCTCTTCCATGTCTCTCTCTCTCTCTCTCTCTCTCTCTCTCTCTCTCTCTCTCTCCCCCCCCCCCCACCTTCCCGTATACATATCTATTCCAGGACCTCCTCCCCTCCCCGTCTACATATCTATTCCAGGACCTCCTCACATCCCCGTCTACATATCTATTCCAGGACCTCCCCACCTCACCGTCTACATATCGATTCCAGGACCTCCCCACCTCCCCGTCTACACATCTATTCCAAGACCTCCCCAACTCCCCGTTTACCCATCTATTCCGGTACCTCCTCCCCTCCTTGTCTACACATCTATTCCAGGACCTCCCCAACTCCCCGTCTACACATCTATTCCGGTACCTCCCCACCTCCCCGTCTACATATCCATTCCAGGACCTCCCCACCTCCCCGTCTACATATCTATTCCAGGACCTCCCCACCTCCCCGTCTACATATCTATTCCAGGACCTCCCTACCTCCCCGTCTACATATCTATTCCAGGACCTCCTCCCCTCACCGTCTACATATCTATTCCAGGACCTCCCCACCTCCCCGTCTACCCATCTATTCCGGTACCTCCTCCCCTCCCTGTCTACACATCTATTCCAGGACCTCCCCGTCTACCCATCTTTTCCGGTACCTCCTCCCCTCCCTGTCTACACATCTATTCCAGGACCTCCCCGTCTACATATCTATTCTAGGACCTCCCCTTTCCGTCTACACATCTATTCCAGGGCCTCCCCACCTCCCCGTCTACATATCTATTCCAGGACCTCCCCTCTCAAACCCAGCCACAGTTCCCTCATTCACTCTCATGTCTATCAAAAAAAAAAAGGTTATAAAGACGGTCTCTCCTCTGGGGCTTGTTCCTTCCAGGGACGAATTACCAATTACCCTCTAAACTACCATCGTGTTTAACCCTCTCATTACCCTCGCTTCATAGAGTGTGAGACACTACGACACACGGGTGCACAGGAGGAGGGCCCGACCTCCGACCTTTGACCTCTTGAGTGCGACCCCGTGACCCCTCTGGGTTCACAGGATGATGATGGCCTATGACCTCTGACCTGAACTTTGAAAGATCGGGTCAAAAATGATTAATATCCCCCCCCCCCCACCCACCTGGGCCATACCAACACGACCCAGAGGTGGTCGGTCACACCCCCGTGTGTACTGATATCCCTAGAGGGTCTTCCCTCACACGTGGGCGCCCTGAATAGCAGGAGGGAGTCCCTCCACCGTCGGACAAGGAGGGAAGGAAGGAGGGGGAGAGGGAAGGACGCCTAGTCAGTCCACCCTGAGGGAGGGATGGTCGCCGAGTCCACCCTGAGGGAGGGGGAGGGTCCGCCGAGTCCACCCTGAGGGAGGGAGAGGGTCCGCCGAGTCCACCCTGAGGGAGGGAGAGGGTCCGCCGAGTCCACCCTGAGGGAGGGGGGAGGGGCCGCCGAGTCCACCCTGAGGGAGGGAGAGGGCCGCCGAGTCCACCCTGAGGGAGGGGGGAGGGACCGCCGAGTCCACCCTGAGGGAGGGGGGAGGGACCGCCGAGTCCACCCCCTGCACTCGATAATTTACGAGACGCTGCATTACGTCGCGCGGGAAATGCGGGGCAGGAGGGAAGCCGCGCCTCCGACGCCTCCACTCCACCGGGACAATAATTGACGAGACGACGAGAGAGATGGACGCACACGCACACACACACGAGAGAGAGAGAGAGAGAGAGAGAGAGAGAGAGAGAGAGAGAGAGAGAGAGAGAGAGGTGTGAAACACCGTCATGCCACTTCCTCTCCTCCTCCTCCTCCCGCCGTCGTCGCCGATGGCCAATACGTAACACCAACCTCCTCCTCCTCCTCCTCCTCCGCCTCCTCCTTCCTTCTTCCCCCGCCGCCACCCATCACGATGTAGCCGCTTAAGGACAGGTGAACTATGAACCTTGAGACGAACACAGAGGACACAGAAACACCCTACACTCACCCTACACACACACACACACAGGGGAACACCTACACTCTCCCTCCCCCCTACACACACACACACACACACACACACACACACACACACACACACACAGGGCCTGAAATCATGATACAGTATCCCTCTTTCCACACACTACCCACCTTAATCCTTTTTTTTCCACTCGTAACTTACACCCTGTCGCTGTGTATACATGATACACACAGGGGAACACCTACACTCTCCCTCCCCCCTCCACACACACACACACACACACACACACACACACACACACACACACACACACACACACAGGGCCTGAAATCATGATACAGTATCCCTCTTTCCACACATTAACCACCTTAATCCTTTTTTTTCCACTCGTAACTTACACCCTGTCGCTGTGTATACATGATACATAATGGTATGTAATACCTCTGACCTATTGAGTGCGACCCCGTGACCCCTCTGGGTTCACAGGTCGATGATGGCCTGTGACCTCTTGACCTGAACTATGAAAGATCGGGTCAAAAAAAAAAAAAAAGAAAATCTTAATATTTGGCCCGGCGCGCGCGCGCCCCGGGGCCACACCTACACCACCCAGAGGGAGAGGGTGTCGGTCACACCTCCGTGTGTACTGACGCTCCCTCCTCCCGCCAGGGGCACAACCTCACCCTGCCGGGGTAGCGGCGTGGCCCACGGAACGCCCACGGAACACGTATGACGGAAGCTACACCTGACAATGGAAACGGGCAAGTGTCTCCTCTCAAGATAATTTAATCTAAATATAATTATCAATTTTTTGAGGGGGAATATAATACTGGAAATGTCTTTAATGGATCTGAGGAACACCAGTGCTCATTTCCATATCTACAAACGTCTATAGTAAAAGGTTAGCCTCTTTGTGTGTGTGTGTGTGTGTGTGTGTGTGTGTGTGTGTGTGTGTGTGTGTGTGTGTGTGTGTGCGACGCCAGCACGACCTTTGACCTCACCCTTGAACATTAGGTCAAAGTCACGGCCATCAGCAATAACGACAGTAATGATTATCATCATCACCACAATAATAATAATAATAATAATAATAATAATAATAATAATAATATTAATAATAATAATAATAATAATATTAATAATAATAATAATAATAATAATACATAACAAGTGGACGACTGATCGGCAGAAGGCAGGGTTACGAAGTGCCAAGATCCAAGATGGCGAAAATCAAGTTTAGATATTAAACAAGTTGCTGAGACGACATCTCGCTCGTAGGCCATTCCCAAAATAATACAGAGAAGAATTACAGGAGAGAGACGATAGGATACAGTTGGTCATCCTAGCGCGAGGATAGGATACAGTTGGTCTTCCTAGCGCGCGAGGATAGGATACAATCGGTCCTCCTAGCGCGCGAGGATAGGATACAGTCGGTCCTCCTAGCGCAAGAGAGAAACCTAGAGTTACAGAAAGGTTTAGTCGAAGTGATGGGGGTCCGCAGTCATGCGGTAGGTGAAGGAAGGCGCGGGGGTGAGGGAAGGCGCGGGGGTGAGGGAAGGCGGGGGGTGAGGGAAAGCAAGGGGTGAGGGAAGGCGGAGGGGCGAGGGAAAGCAAGGGGTGAGGGAAGGCGGGGAGTGAGGGAAGGCGTGGGTGGAGTGAGGGAAGGGTTTTCGACCGCGACTTGACGCGAGAGGGACCTGTCCGCTTACCCATGACCTCGCGCGCGCCATCCTCCCGTCACACACAGCAAACGGGGGGCAACGTCACTCACTCAGCACTACCCATTACAGGATCAGAGAGAGAGAGAGAGAGAGAGAGAGAGAGAGAGAGAGAGAGAGAGAGAGAGAGAGAGAGAGAGAGAGAGAGAGAGAGAGATCCCCCTTTCCCGGCACCGCCGCCTCGTACGACTATATATAAATAAAATAGCTCTCTATTGCCTCGAGATCCGTGCGAAGGAAATGAGATACAACGGCGGTGTAGGAGGAGGAGGAGGAGGAGGAGGAAGAGTAGGAGGAGGAGGAGGAGGAGGAGGAGGAGGAGGAGGAGGAGGAGGACGTAGGGTAGTGGCAGTGGCGGTAGGGCATTGGCGGCGGGGTAGTGATGGGTGATGGGTGGGTGCTGAAGGAGGAGGAGCAGCAGCAGCAGCAGAAAAATGTGTTCTGGGTGACCGACTATTTCCCTTCCCCCTTTGCGCGCCGGCACGTCTGGGAACACACACACACACACACACACAGACGCCCCTCCAGAATCCACGGGCACCGACGGGCATGTCGATATACACCGCTCCCACCGCTACGCGTACCGCACCGTCAGGCACGGAGTGTCATCTTCGGCGTTGCCGCTCTCGGGAAAGCGATCCTGCAGAGGGTTCGAGTCTGTCTCTCCCGAAATGAATGAGAGAGAGAGAGAGAGAGAGAGAGAGAGAGAGAGAGAGAGAGAGAGAGAGAGAGAGAGAGAGAGAGAGAGAGAGAGAGAGAGAGCCGAGGCGCTGAAGAAAAAAGGGGGAAGGTACCGGCGGACGGAAGGAATTTGAGACGAGGTGTACCGGAGGGGCGCGGCGGGGCGCAGCAGGAGGAGGACAGGCCATCCCTGAGGGGCTGAGTGTGTGGACCCCACTTGCTGTTCCTTCAGGAGGGTCTCTGCGTTTTGGCTACTGCCGGGGTCTTGTGGCTGGCAGTGGGTGGCTTACCTGCGGTCGTGAGGACGCCAGACGGGAGACACAAGACCCAAGGGGGAGTGAGGGGGAAGGGGAAAAGGGGAGGGAGGCCCTGGTTCAATAAGCGGAGACAAAGGGGCCAAAACTGAGTATGGTATACTACGGAGAGGGGGGAGGAGGAGGTGGTATTCTAAGGAGGGGAGGAGGAGGACGAAGACACAGACGCCGCTCCAGGTCAAAGCGAGCGGTGTATGAGAGGCACGAGGAGGGCGAGGAATGGTTAGAGTAAGAGGCACGAGAAGAGCGAGGAATGGTTAGAGTAAGAGGCACGAGGAGGGCGGGGAATGGTTAGAGTAAGGGGCACGAGAAGGGCGAGGAATGGTTAGAGTAAGGGGCACGAGGAGGGCGAGGAATGGTTAGAGTAAGAGGCACGAGAAGGGCGAGGAATGGTTAGAGTAAAGGGCACGAGAAGGGCGAGGAATGGTAAGAGTAAGGGGCACGAGGAGGGCGAGGAATGGTTAGAGTAAGAGGCACGAGGAGGGCGAGGAATGGTTAGAGTAAGAGGCACGAGGAGGGCGAGGAATGGTTAGAGTAAGGGGCACGAGAAGGGCGAGGAATGGTTAGAGTAAGGCACGAGGGCAGAAGAAGAGTGAAAAGCGATGGGGGGAGAAAAGTCGTGTACAAAGCGGGGGTGGGGTGTGTCGCGGAAGGGTCTATCTGTGTACATCCGCTGCTCCAGATCACTACCACGTCCAAACCCTAGGTTAAGAAGGAACACTCAGTTACAGCTCCTTTAGGGGGTGAAAAAAAAGATCTAAGAAGACAGATGGATATAGTTATATAAGAAGGGGGGAAAAGGGGATATACAATATGCTAAACGTATGTCCTGCTGAAAAGTGTCCACACGTCCCATACCAGTTTATTCCATTCGTCCACACGTCCCATATCAGTATAGTCCATTCGTCCACACGTCCCATATCAGTTTATTCCATTCGTCCACACGTCCCATATCAGTATAGTCCATTCGTCCACACGTCGCATATCAGTATAGTCCATTCGTCCACACGTCCCATATCAGTATAGTCCATTCGTCCACACGTCGCATATCAGTATAGTCCATTCGTCCACACGTCCCATATCAGTATAGTCCATTCGTCCACACGTCGCGTATCAGTTCATCCCATTCGTCCACACGTCCCATATCAGTTTATTCCATTCGTCCACACGTCCCATATCAGTATAGTCCATTCGTCCACACGTCGCATATCAGTATAGTCCATTCGTCCACACGTCGCATATCAGTATAGTCCATTCGTCCACACGTCCCATATCAGTATAGTCCATTCGTCCACACGTCGCATATCAGTATAGTCCATTCGTCCACACGTCGCATATCAGTATAGTCCATTCGTCCACACGTCCCATATCAGTATAGTCCATTCGTCCACACGTCCCATATCAGTATAGTCCATTCGTCCACACGTCGCGTATCAGTTCATCCCATTCGTCCACACGTCCCATATCAGTATAGTCCATTCGTCCACACGTCCCATATCAGTATAGTCCATTCGTCCACACGTCCCATATCAGTATAGTCCATTCGTCCACACGTCCCATATCAGTATAGTCCATTCGTCCACACGTCCCATATCAGTATAGTCCATTCGTCCACACGTCCCATACCAGTTTATTCCATTCGTCCACACGTCCCATATCAGTATAGTCCATTCGTCCACACGTCCCATACCAGTTTATTCCATTCGTCCACACGTCCCATATCAGTATAGTCCATTCGTCCACACGTCCCATATCAGTTTATTCCATTCGTCCACAAGTCGCTTACGTTCGTGTAATGTCCTCTGGTTGTACCATACCTACGTTAACAATCTGGCTCAAAAATTTAAAGGTTATGACCAGGTCACCCCTCATTAAGTGCGCGCGCGCGCACGTGTGTGTGTGTGTGTGTGTGTGTGTGTGTGTGTGTGTTGACGCTACCGGACTCCACCTGTTCGTGGGTCTAGGGGTCGTACCATCAACGTACAATTTCGCCGAAAAACTCCTCACTCCTAAAGATGACCCCCCCCCCCCCCCACCCAACTCTTTCCCCGCTACGTCGCTCACGCGGGAAACGGCGAACAAGTCCAAGTGAATATATAAAAAAAAAGTGGACTGTTTGCGCAAACAAACATAAACAAAGGCTCGCGAGGTCTAGTTAAGATACAGTGCCGATGGCGTCGTGTCCACAAACAATACTGTATACATTATGACAATCGCCGTCTCCCGCGTCAGCGAGGTAGCGCTAGGAAATAGACAATGAATGACCCAACTCACCCACATACACATATGCATGTACATAAACGCCCATACTCGCATATATACATACATATGCACTTCAATGTAAACATACAAAGATATATACATATATACACACACGTATATATCCATACTTGCTGTCTTCATCCATATATATATATATATATATATATATATATATATATATATATATATATATATATATATGAGATAGGGGAGAAAGAATACTTGCCACGTATTCCCTGCGTGTCGTAGAAGGCGACTAAAAGGGGAGGGAGCGGGGGGCTGGAAATCCTCCCCTCTCGTTTTTTTCTTTTTTAATTTTCCATAAGAAGGAACAGAGAAGAGGGCCAGGTGAGGATATTCCCTCAAAGGCCCAGTCCTCTGTTCTTAACGCTACCTCGCTAACGCGAGAAATGGCGAATAGTTTGAAAAAAAAAAAAAAAAATATATATATATATATATATATATATATATATATACAATTTCATCCGGCAGGAAAATTCTAAGATACCATATCATCTTTATCTACAACTATCAAGGTACGTCCGCCCGCCTCCCTCGGCCCTTCCTGGCCTCCTTCAAGCCCTGGCCAGGCGTACAAGACTCACACCCTTTGGGATCTTCACCCCCTGAGTGTGCCACCCAACCACAAATATTCAGAGGGAAAGGTGAAGACGAGGGGGGAAGGGGGAAATATTCACACGAATCTTCACCCCCTGAGTGTGCCACCCAACCACAAATATTCAGGGGGAAGGTGAAGACGAGGGGGGAAGGGGGAAATATTCACACGAATCTTCACCCCCTGAGTGTGCCACCCAACCACAAATATTCAGGGGAGAAGGTGAAGACGGGGGGAAAGGAGGGAGGAAGCAGAAGATATTCACACGAATCTTCACCCTAAATGGAAAATCTGTTTAACAAGTCATCCCTCAATGGACAGCGGGAGAGAAAAAAAAAATATTACGATCCAAAAAAACAAAGAAAAAAAGTGATACTAAATAATTTTGATGAAGCAATGGACGAAAATCCAATCGCGTCACGAGACTTAAAACACCACAAGTGACGGAATGATTTAATATTTGAAAGGAAGACGTGATGAACACGGGGTCGTGCGTACCTACAGTGAAACATTACCTCCAAATCAAGGCTGGCGAACTTCTACTTCCAGTGGCTCTGGCTAAGGTCCGTATGTATGGAAGTTATGAGAGATGGTCTTCGTTTGGGTGCCCAGCTACTCGTGCCGTCTCAATAACACACACACACACACACACACACACACACACACACACACACACACGGATACACACACAAAATAAGTGTTTTTTAAGAAGAAAAATTATAATCACTGTTTAAACATTTCTTGTTTTTTTCCTTTTTAAGGTTCGAGTAAGTTAAGATTTAGAACATTTTTTCCCTCCTTCATACTCTCCTATCAAATTTCTAAGGGCGGCATTCCTATGTCCTTTTTTACATAGTGTTCCTTCTCACCTTTTTTCTTTATCATATCAGTTGTTGAGCCGGAGGGAGCGGTGGGTGGGTGCGTGGGGGAAGAGACATGCCTTCTTCAGCTCTACTACCTTGTCTCTACCACGAACAAGACGACGACGGCTAACCTCCTCCTCAATGGACCGTCGGGTCATGTCCTTCGCACCTCACCAGCGCCATCCCTGGCCAGCAACCACACACACACACACACACACACACACACACAACTCACCTGCTTCCAACACATGGGGGGGGGCGCCAACACTCGCTGCTGCAACACCCCTACCACCTCTCCTCCTACACAACACAAAGAGGCAACACTCACCGTAGCCCACCACATTCCTGAAGAGGATCTTCATCATCATCCACGTCAATATAAAAAAAAAAAATGGGGGTGGTGGTGATGGTCCCTCGTGGTCCCTCCCTGGCGGGGTCTATGGCGTTCGCATCCTGGAGCTGTCGGTCAGATCTCAAGTTCCCCCTGGCGGGGGTTCGAGCCCAGCCGTAGCAACCTCTACGGGCGAGAAAATTACCCGAATGGCTGGCCAAACACCGTAATCCCAGATCGAAGTCCTCAACAACCCTTCGAAGTCGTCCTCCCCCGCCCCACTTCTAGTCTGCGTCGACGAGGCGTCGGGACCTCATGATCACGGTGCACGGGCGTCACCACTCGGCCCTATGCATCTACAGTGGGGGAGGACCCGTATGCATGGCGTGGGCGGGGCAGGAAGAGAGGGAGAGAGAGCGGGAGGGAGGGAGAGGGAGAGGGGCGTCTGGCTGCAGCGAGAGAGAGAGAGAGTGGGTGGGTGGCGGTGTGTGTGTGTGTGTGTGTGTGTGTGTGTCTGTGCCCGACTGATCCTTCCTTCCGGGGCCCCGCACGTGTATTGATCACGGGGAATCTCGGCCACCACTTGTTGGTCCACACCCGCCGCCACCACTCATTACTGCCTCCGCCGCTGCCACACTGTGCTGTGCCTCTCGCACGCACGGCACGACACCCTCTCTCTCTCTTTCTGTGTGTCCCTCTCTCACACCTACGTAACAATGCCTCTCCTCCTCCTCCTCTCTGCCCCTCACAACACTAAACACACCATCGCTCCTGCGAAGTCATCCAGCGCGCCAAACGACAACTCTGTCGAGAAACAAATTCTATTCTTTTCCCCCAACTTTGTATCTCGTCTTATCCAAAGAGCGACTGATTCCGTTATCACTTTCTTCGAACGATTTTCCAAACGCACACAACACCACAGGTTTTATTTTTTTTTCCTTCTCTATTTTGCACACGAGTTTTGACACAGATGTTTCCATGCACTTCCTGGAAAAACAAAGCAGAGATGGGCAAATCACACACCACGACTCCGCCCGTCAAAACAGCATCACGGTTTTAAAGGCGTTCGCAAACAAGAAGAAAAAAATAATGTCTCCTGATGACCTTGAGGCATTCCCTCAGGCGACCGGGGGTCGTGGGTCCGTCCACACACACACGAGAGACAGACGTCTGTCTAGCTGTCCACGACCTGCCAGCTTCCTGTCCCTCCGACAGGTTCCGTCTTAGCTCCCTTTGCGTCTGTCGGTAACGTTTACGTGCGTCAACTTATTCTCCCTCAACTTGATTCACTCGTGTCATCCTAGTCACACCCTAGGTCCCCTGTGTCACATTCTTATCCCATTTCACATGTCTGGTTACTCCCCTGTCACTCACACGAGTGACTTGCCCGTCACTCCGTGGCTTCTTGCCAGTTCCGTCACCCAACCCATCCTCCGTCGTCTAATTACCTTCCGTCACTCTTCTGTCCTTGAAATCTAATTACTCATCGGCTCCCTCTGTCACTCCACTGTCCTATAATATTACTCCCGGTTTAACTTTTTTTTTTCCCTCCCTGACCCTCATGAGTGCCCCTCTGTCGCTCCTCCGTGTCTTGAAAGAGTTCCAGCGGTCACTTTCCGTTGCGCGAGTTCCCTCCCCGTCACTCACGTGTCCTCAAGAGTCACCCCCCGTTGATCCCTCACTAAGTAACTCTCCCCTCCCTCCCGTGCCAGTCACTGTCCCTCAGCAGTTATGTTTCCTCCGTCCCTCCTCTCGTCTCTCCAATTCCTCTCCGTCCGTCACGAGAGCGGACAAGCTCTGGTCAAAACAAAACACAACACACAGACGGAGCAGCTGCAGCATCAGGAGCCGTAGTAGCAGACGATTCCACCTCTTTAACAATTCCCTCAATGTTTACCCCTTCCATCGGCCAAGCCTGCCCTGCAGTGACTCTGAGATTGACAACAACACACACACACACACACACACACACACACACACACACACTGTGCACACCTCGTGGTGGTGGTGGCGGAGGAGGAGGAGGAGCAGGAGGCCGGGAGGGGGTAGGGTAGGGATGGATGAGGGCGGTTCAACAAAGACTACAGCAGTGCAATCCAATATTTATCCCCACATTCACTGTCTCTCTCGCGGTGTTGTGGGAGGGAAGAGGAGGAGGAGGAGGAGGTACTGTACAACCTCCCTACAGGGAAGGTTCTTCTGATATTCCCTAAAGCCACTGTGTGTGTGTGTGTGTGGGTGGTGTCGAGGTCACAATATGACTCGAGACTCGTATCTGACGGAGGAGAGGACCTTGACGACGGCTGCCACCCTGTGCAGGTCGCCTGCAGGAGCCGCCACCAGGAATATGTATTTATATCTCACTGCGTCAGGAGGCCCCCTCCCTCGGCCCTGTGGGACAGGAGACGAAGTCGTCTGGCGGTGAAAGGCACTACTGGTTCAGGCGTCCAGGGAGTGGAAGGAGGAGAGGGCACGGGGGGGCCTGTCGTCGTGTCTGCTGGCGGATCCAAAAAGGGGGAGGAGGCGTGGCTGAGCCTGGTGGATGGATAAGCCAGGCAAGGTGGTGGCGTGGGTCTTGTCGGCGGTGTGCCTCCAGCCAGCGTCCGTGACGCTTGCAGAGGCCAGACTGAACGTCCGGGAGCCCTCTCGGCCCTACCTACCTACCTACCACCACCACCACTACGCAGGCGGGCGGACTTCTCGACCCACGCGCCACACAATGCTGCTGCACTCCTCACCTCTCTCTCTCTCCCTCCCTCCCTGCCGCCCTTCCTCACTCCCAGTGTCTCTCCCACAGTGCCTTCCGTACACTCCCAAGTGCCCTCTCGTACACCCAGTGTCTCCAACACACCCAGCGCCTCCAGTACACCCAGTGTCTGCCACACACACTCTCGGTGTCTCCAGTACACTCAGTGTTTCCTCACACTCCCAGTGTCTCCCACGTGGACGTCCAGTGTCTCCTACACTCCCAGAGTCTCCTATACACCCAGTGTGTCTCCCATACACCCAGTGTGTCTCCCATACACCCAGTGTGTCTCCTACATCCTCAGTGTTATTCACAAATCTTGTGCCTCCCATATCCCACCTCCCCCACACACACCCCTCACCCAAATACTCCCTCTCCCCTCCAACTACAGTCCCCTCTCCACCACCAACTCCCTCTCCCCTTCAACCACAGCCTCTCTCCACCAACAACTCCCTTCCCCCACCACCACCACCACACCACAATCACTGCCTCCCTACCACTACTTTAAAGCCCCCCTCCAACATCAGTGTCCTCATCGACACCACGTCCTCCCACAACACTGCTTCCCCACCACCACCATCACCAACACTCCCCCACCACCACCATCACAAAACACTCCCCCCCCACTATCACCAACACTCCCCCACCATCACCATCACAAAACACTCCCCCCCCACTATCACCAACACTCCCCCACCACCACCATCACAAAACACTCCCCCCCCACTATCACCAACACTCCCCCACCATCACCATCACAAAACACTCCCCCACCACCACCACCACCACAGCCGTCCGCATTACATCATCTGGTCAGACGACCAGCAACAAATAGCACCGTGGCAAAACTTGACTCCACCAGTGTGGTAATGCCGTCGACACAGCCCAGCGACGCATGGCGGCGCACGGCAACCCCCCTCCCCCTTTCACCATACTCCCCTGAACACGCACAAACGTTAATGATAATGATAATAATGATAATAAGCTTGTACTACGGCGGCGATAAGAAGCTGTGCTGTGCTGTGCTGAAATGCTTGAGGTGGTAGAAGGATGGTCCGTGTGTGGAGTGACAGTGTAAGGGGGAGGTGTGGGTGATTGACCTGGGGGAGGTAACGCGGTGTGTTGAAATGCTTTGGACATATGGAGAGAGAGGATGAGTGAGGAGAGACATGATAGGAGGATACGGGTGTCAAAAGTCGAGGGAGGATATGGGAGTGGGAGGAGTGGGGTGGGGTGGAGACCGAGCAGGGGAGGGAAGGAAGGGTAAAGTGAAAGATGGCCTCTTGAGTTATCGGGACCTGAACTTGCAAGGTATACAAGGGATAGAGCGAATTGGGACAATGTGGTACACGGGGGGCGACGTGCTATCTGTGGACGGAAGAAGGTATGGACTGACGGAAGCAGGGAATATAAAGTGGTCAGGGGGGAAATCATGGAGAGGTCTGTGGTGCTTGGCTATGGTATAGTGGCCTCTAGTTTCGGTGTATCATACATGACAGCTAAAGAGCGGATGTGAGTGAATGAGGCCCGTTCTCCAACTGTCCCTGACGCTACTTCGTTTTCGTGGGAAACGAAGAACAGGTAGCAATAGTCAAAAAAAAAAAAGAACCATCCTGTCTCTTCCCCTTCAGGCATCTCACGATACGCCTTCCTTTGGTTCAGATTAACTCCCTCTTCTTTCAACACAGACCACCAAACTCTGGCCCCCCCCAGTGCCCGGATGTTCATTCGGGAGTTCGCCACCAGATCCGTATCATCTGCAAACACACACACACACACACACACACACACACACACACACACACACACACACACCTGGGAGGCCCTGTGCAGCGAGCGAGGCAACAATACAGTGTACTGCCTCTGTGAAAGGCGAAGCGTATCCCCCACCTCCCGACTTCAAAGGCATCGCTCCAACAAGAATGGCTTCCTTCCTTCACCAATTTTTTTTTCTTCTCCTTTATATTCCAAATAAAAATTGATAGGAAAAAAAAAAAAAACACCTTAGAGTCCTTTTTCACATCGGCAAAACTGTTCTCTCTCTCTCTCTCTATCTCTCTCTCTCTCTCTCTCTCTCTCTCTCTCTCTCTCTCTCTCTCTCTCTCTCTCGCACGCCACCGACCAACTCCATAACACCTGGAGCCAAGACAGATCGCAGTCAAGTGTTTCCACACGTACTGTTTTCCCCAACACGTATTTAAAATGATCTTTCATCGGAAGGCGCCCTATGTCTGTGTGTGTGTGTGTGTGTGTGTGTGTGTGTGTGTGTGTGTGTGTGTGTGTGTGTGTGTGTACAGCACCAAGTGATGCTCCATCTTCACCAGATGATGACCACTGCGAAGACGACCTTCTTAAAGCACAGCTCACCCACCTATCTATTGACTACAATGGGGGGAAACTCAACTTGAAGCCACAATTATCCTTTATCTTTATCCTTCAGTCTAGACCGTGCAGCCCTTGAGGTGGGGCGGCACAACACTCCATCGGGTCCGACAGAGTGATCTACGACCTGGTTCTCCAGGATTTCGTCAAAGGCCACGCCATCAGAAAGGACATTTTAAACTCCTTCGGCCACGCAATCAGAAAGGGACATTTCATACAAACTCCTTCGGGTTCGACAGAGTGATCTACGACCTGGTTCTCCAGGATTTCGTCAAAGGCCACGCCATCAGAAAGGACATTTTAAACTCCTTCGGCCACGCAATCAGAAAGGGACATTTCATACAAACTCCTTCGGGTTCGACAGAGTCATCTATGACCTGATTCTCCAGGATTTCGTCAAAGGCCACGCCATCAGAAAGGACATTTCAAACTCCTTCGGCCACGCAATCAGAAAGGGACATTTCATACAAACTCTTCAGACTTGAAGAGAGAGGAATGGATGATGACAATAGCTCGTCCATCTACAGTCATGCGAGAGTAAAAAAAAAAAACCATATACAGCGTATGGCCCCATAAACAGGCCCCCAGTTAAACACTCAGGCATGGTTACAGATACTTCCGGAAGCCTGCCTCTCCTGCGGATGATCAGACACGATGCAAACTCAACCAACCATCAGGTATTTACCACCCTCACACCTTGCAAGACGCTGAAGGAACTTGACTGACGCCAAAAGTCATTCAATTCAAAGACGTATTCCTGCCACGTCTCGTAACATCTCTTGTGTACATGCCTTTCATCCGCTGCGCTGGTTTATCCCATATGCCTGAGAAGTGTCTTATCTGTTCCCGTATGCAAATAGCGCTCTCTCTTTCTTCACGCGCCTTATCACACGCCGCCCAGTTCCTGGACCTTTCTGTGCACTCTCCGTTCATCGCCAGTGGGCCACAGGCCCCCAACACCTTGGACACGAGAGCACGGAAAAATGTCCAGCTTTTACCGCTGAAGAAATCAATCCACCGCTGAGGAGGGGCACCTCTCGCCACACAACCTCCCACACCAACACCACATATTGCAATCCTTCACTCCTCCCTCCCGCCTCCGACCCGTCACTCCCTCATCCCCTCGCTACCAAAAGCCTCCACACTTGTCGATGCTCCCACCTCCTCCTCACCCTTCCCTCTACGTACGAGTCCGTGCGTGCGCCCCTCGCCCTTCCCTCTACGTACGGGTACACACGTCCGTGCGTGCCTGTTTGCGTCGGCAGGTAACCACAAACCCCGTATTCCATTACGTGCGTTGACAAAAGGAGGAGGGGGGGTGAGACTGCCACCTGCCCACAGCCTGCCAACCTACCCACGGTCTTCCTCTTGCCCACACAGCCTGCCAACCCGCCCACATACAGCCTCCTGCCTACAGTCTTCTTCCTGCCCACACGCAGCCTCCTACCCACAGTCTCTCTCCTACCTACAAGCCTGCCAACCTGAACACGTGCATGCCTCCTCCCTACAACCCTTCCCTCCCTGAAGAAGGAGAAGTGTGGAAGAAGTCTTGGAATGGAGGAGCGGGGAGCGGGAGGTGGGTGGGTGGCGGGTGTGTGTGTGTGTGTGTGTGCGCGCGGGAGGAGACCTGGGAGAGTGACAGGACGAAGCTTTTTGCGGTAC